>NC_091779.1:67962611-68263278 GCF_029378745.1 Bos indicus | reverse complement strand
ATGGAATTGGAGCACAGTAGCTGAGTGTCACAAATGGTCTTCTGGAAGACAAGGGACAAATGAGAGAGAGTCCAAGACAGACTCTTAGACTGCTTAAAAATCATCTGTTATCTGTTGGAGAAGATGGACAGAATATCCTAAAGCCCAGATCCTGTCCTGGACCTAATAGTTTGTCTAAATTTCCTAAAAGTTTTAGCATCCAGCCACAGTTGTTCTGCTTTGTGGTTGGAAAAGTCTGAGACTCTGAGGTTCTTAAGTCAACTCAGGTGACTGTTACAAAATACTACAGACTCAGTGGCTTGAAGAACAGATAGTGGTTTCTCCTAGGTCTGGAGGCTGGATGTCCACACGGAGGTGCTGGCTGAGTTTGTTCCCGGTAAGGCTCGCTTATTGGTTGGCAATTGCCTACCTTCTCACTGTGTCCTCAGGTGGTCTTGTGGGTTCAAGAGAGAGACAGATAGATAGAGGCTCCAGTGTCTTCCTTTTCATAGGAGGACACTAATCCCATCATGGGCTCCATCATTGTAACTTCACTAAATCTAATTACCTCCCAAGACTCCCATCCAGATACCATCACAGGGGGCTAGGGCTTCAATACTGGGATTCAGGGGAGACACCAACATTCAGTCCATACACTGACCCATGGGATGGGGGTGCAACAGCAGACACTGACTGTAGTGAAAGGAATCTGCCCACTTATGTCACGTGACCTGTCAAACTGTTGTTGGAGGTGTCTGTGTTGGGAAAACAGGTTTTGTAAAGAATGCAACATGTCGGAGTCTAAAAATCACAATGCAGGGGGACCCTGGGATCTGAAGCCAGGCAATGACATTTGCAGCAGAAAATACATGCTTTTTTTCAACACAATTGGTAGGCTCCTGGGTCCTATAAAGAAAGCTGAGCACTGAAGAATTGATGCTTTTGAGCTGTGGTGTTGGAGAAGACTCTTGAGAGTCCCTTGGACTGCAAGGAGATCCAACCAGTCCATCCTAAAGGAGATCAGTCCTGGGTGTTCTTTGGAAGGACTGATGTTGAAGCTGAAACTCCAATACTTTGGCCACCTGATGCGAAGAGCTGACTCATTTGAAGAGACCCTGATTCTGGGAAAGACTGAAGGCAGGAGGAGAAGCGGACGACAGAGAATGAGAAGGTTGGGTGGCATCACCGACTCAATGGACATGAGTTTGAGCAAACTCCGGAAGTTGGTGATGAACAGGGAGGCCTGGCGTGCTGCAGTCCATGCAGTCACACAGAGTCGGACATGACTGAGTGGCTGAACTGAACTGGGCTGGGCCCTGGCAGTGATGGATGCCTGGCCTGTGCCAGCAAGTGACCATGCACCTAGAATTTTCCATCATGAACTGAGTACTATCAGGCCCATCAAGGACTCAGGTCAGGCAGACCCAGAAAAGCTATCCAATGATGGAAGCGGTGAGTCTGATACAATGTGTGCAGGACCAAAGGGCACACGCAGGTCCCCAGACCACGGTGACCCTCAGCACCTTTGTGCCAGCCACTTCCCCAGCTCAGGCTGACAGCCCCATGGGGATGCTATGACCAACTCAAAAAGGAGGGGAAACTCTGCACTTAGCTCATGGATAAGTTCATGTGAAAGCTACTCAGTAGTGTTCGACTCTTTGCAACCCCAAGGACTATACAGTCCATGGAATTCTCCAGGACAGAATACTAAAGTGAGTAGATTTTCCCTTCTCCAGGGTGTCTTCCTAGCCCAGGGATTAAACCCAGGTCTCCCGCATTGTAGGTGTATTTTTTACCAGCTGAGCCACAAGGGAAGCCCCAAAATAGCCTATCCCACCTCCAGCAGATCTTTCTGATCCAGGAGTTGAACCGGGGTCTCCTGCATTGCAGGCAGATTCTTTACCAACTGAGCTATGAGGGAAGCTCCAAGTTCATGAATCCTAGTTAAAAATAAACAGTTGTCACACTCCATACTCATTCAAGTGTGGTTTTCAAAAAGAATAGCAAGGGAAGTTACTGCAATAGGAAAAGCTTCAGGGATGCACTCTGTCATCTCCCACCTGTGGAAATGGAAAGTGCACGAGAGAATATATGTAAATGCATGGGCAGCGGCCACTGGTCTGGCCAACTTGTCATCACCTAGAAGAAGTTGAATGGTTGGAAGGTCAGGGATAGAAGTCAGCGGCAGACGCTTGGGGATGAGTATATGGGAGTGGCCACCAAGCTGTTACATATTTCACTCAGGCGTGGTCTGTGGTGCATGATTATAATGTTATAAATATACATTGATTATGATGTTAACATACTATAGTATGCCATCTCTGTTACTATACGTTCTACATGGCCAACCTTCCAACAGGGCACTTTTGAGTCTTTCTGCACAAAACAGCACAAGTAGAAATGAAGTGGTTCATCAAACTCATTGTGTAGCCCAGAAAGTTCTTTTTGAATAAAAATGCTGCAATTAATTGCAATCTGTTTTCATTTCCCTCTATTTTGGGAACACGTGTGTGTGTGTGTGTGTGTGTGTGAATGTGTGTGTTAGTCATTCAGTCGTATCTGACTCTTTGCAAGCCCGTGGACTGCAGCACGCCAGGCTTCCCTGTCCTTTATTATCTCCCGGAGTTTGCTCAGAATCGTGTCCATTGAGTCAGTGATGCCATCCGACCATCTCATCCTCTGCTGCCCCCTTCTCCTTTTGCCTTTGATGGACAACTGTTGCCATAACTATGATTTATGAAGGAAACAAACTACCTTCGATCCCCCCAATCTGTGTTTACCTTCCGACCAAGGAGCTGATCCCAGTTAACAGACAGAAGAACATTTTCTCCGCGTCTGCCCCGTCCCTTCCCTTTTAAAATTAAATCAGAACAAACATATCTTTACTTGTGTCTGTTCATCATCCCCTTGCTCTGATGACTAGGTTTCAAATGTAACATTCAGACACTGCATTTTCCACAGGAACCTGATCCCTTCTGATTTTATTGCAAACCAGGGAGTTGGGGGCCACAAAACCCTCCTTTCACAGACAGGAAGAGTTTTCACCTGGAAAAATAAACTGACAAAGACAACATTTACATATTGCTGATGATCTAGAGCCCTTGGAGGAAACCCTATAGGGCCTTTAGTCAATGGTGCATTTTAAACGATGGAAATGCTGGGATGTATGGTAACACTTAATTTGTCTGTTTCCTGTGAGTTCCTCAGAGAGTGGTGCCCATGTGACCACCTGACCACCCCCACTGTCCTGAAACAACAAGAGAAAACGAGAACCATTTCTCTGGCTGTAGCTCCTTAAAGCACTGGTCTTTTCTGTGGCTTCATCCTTCCTAAAAACGCCATGGAACGGTTTGTTCTCCTGAACAAAACTCCACAAATCTGGTAACTTCCCTTGTCTAGTGTGTGAAAACGTGAATCCAGGAGGAGATACACACAGTGGAAACTCTCCATGGGAGACAGATCACCCTGAGCTGAACTTGGAGGAGCTAAATGTAGGCTTGATCATTCTACCAGGGATTAGGTCTTTGGAAACCATTCTTGTCTTCTATTTTTTTTTTTTTGCCAAATCCAGTCAATTGTGTATGAAATTAACCCCTCACCTTCATCAGAATAGGGTCCGGTTTGGCTGGAGTCTGGGACTGGGGATGAAACCAGGGTGCCTTAGGAGTGGGATGAGGGAGTCATGAATGTCCCAGATAAATGGAAGATGAGAGCTTTGTCTGCTGACTTCTCTACCCCATCCTTAAATTCTTACTCCTTTGGTTGTGCCTGATAAGAAAGATCACTTCTGGGACAATGCCATGGCCCCTTTGGAGCTAACATGACTTGGTGCCCCAGTGGTAAAGAATCTGCCTGCCAATGCAGGAGACACAAGTTCAATCCCTGGTCAGGAAGATCCCCTGGAGGAGGAAATGGCAACTCACTCCAGTATTCTTTCCTGGGAAATCCCATGGACAGAGGAGTCCGGTGGGCTACAGTCCATAGGGTCACAAAGATTCAGACATGACTGAGCACTCAAGACCTTTCTAAGAGGGCTCTGTAAAATTTCGCCCTACAAGATGGAATATACTGAGCTGGCCCATGAAGCAGACATGAGTTCCTGGGATTCTGCAAAGCTTCTTTGAGCCAGAATGCTCGGAGAAGGTAGAAGAGGACTTTTCCTGGTAAAGTCACTAAAAACATCACAGTCTTTGACTATCCCTTTAATAATAGTGGTTGCACATCCTCCTTCAGGAAGTCCTCCTAGATTGAGTGAATTTCTGTTGCATGAAGCCTAGATTTGTTGTCGGGCTGACTCAGAGGTTCAGAGGAGAAGGGATGCCCAGGTGCCCTGTGACTCAGTGGGCCCGTGCTGTTCCTCTCTGGCGTGTCAGGTCAACGTACGGTGTCACTTTGGGACCACTCATGACCCTAATAAGGACCAACCCAGCCTTGGAGAACACGCATCCCTCCCCCAAGCCTCTGGAAGACTTCAGAGCTCACATCAAAAGCTCGGGTTAAACCTGAGTCTTGCCAAAGCAGCAACAAAAGTTCTCTTTAACCCTTGATCAGTGAAGCTCACCTGTAGGAAACGTTACACCCTTTTCATTAACCTGATGTGTTGTCTTCTTAGTATAAACTAGAGACATCTTCTTTCAAGCCTGCAGCCGCTGACACCCCTGGGAGCACTGGGGAGCACCCTGAGCACTCTCTGACTCTGCCCATTAGAGGTTCCCCTACCCCCAGTCCCAAAACTTCAAGGATGCTTTCCTCTTGATACACATGTGGCTGATTTATTGAAATGAGCAAAAGCTCACATGTTGGCAGGGGAGTCCTGGACACAGACGTGTACAGTAAAACGCATTAGATGTTTTCAAATAAAGACCTTGCCTTAAATTAGCAAGTGATTGGATTACTGTGACAGGTTGGCAAAACAAATCATCAGTCAGTGGTTGTCACAACCCCTCTAGAAACATCTTGCTGGGGTCAAGCCAAGATGCTCCCCCACAAGTGTGGGGGAGGGGTAGCAGCGACTAGGGAATGAAAACCAGCAAGGCTGTGTTTTTGTGGCTCTCTTTTAAAGATATCGTTGGAGCCCGGACTCACTTCATTTTAAAGTACCTGTTGGAAACAGATATTTTCTTTTTGACCTGCTGTCAGCCAGCACAAAGTACTGTGCTCTCCTCAGCTCCTTCTTGCCTTCTTCCTTTCTGAAAAATCTAAGCCTGGAGCAGTTTCTAAAGAACAAGGATCTACCCTTGAGATGGTAATCATTGCCTTTTCTTACATAAAAGAAAACTCATTTTATTAACAAATACATTTGTTGTATTTTATTGTCATCTATTCAACGGAGAAGGCAATAGCAACCCACTCCAGTACTCTTGCCTGGAAAATCCCATGGATGGAGGAGCCTGGTAGGCTGCAGTCCATGGGGTCACTAAGAATCCAGGCATGACTGAGCATCTTCACTTTCACTTTTCACTTTCATGCATTGGAGAAGGAAATGGCAACCCACTCCAGTAGTCTTGCCTGGAGAATCCCAGGGATGGAGGAGCCTGGTGGGCTGCTGTCTATGGGGTCTCACAGAGTCAGACACGACTGAAGCGACTTAGCAGCAGCAGCAGCGTTCAACAGGAAGGTCTCAAAATTTTCAATTGGGCCTCAGCATATGAAAGTCACTTGGATTCTTTTTAATTGGCAAGTCACTGGAACAATAATTAATCTATTTGAAGGACTTAAATAAGTAAGTCCTTCAAATAGATTAAGCTTTATTGGGTTCCCACATGGCTCAGTGGTAAAGAATCCCCTTGCCAATGCAGGAGAGGCAGAAGACTCAGGTTAAATCCCCGGGTCAGGAAAATCCACCGGAGGAGGAAATGGCAATCCACTCCAGTATTCTTGCCTGGGAAATCCCATGGACAGAGGAGCCTGGTGGGCTACAGTCCATGGGGTTACAAAGAGTCAGATATGACTAAATACACAAGTATTTATTAATAGTATAAATCGTATGTGGCTGCTCTTTCTATGCTGTCTTTCCTCATCACTTTCATATTCAGTGTGTCTGACTACATCATCTTTTTCTGACCTTAAGTGGTAGGTAAAGTTATTTGTGGATGGCAACAGAAAAGAAAAAATGGTGTGCTTTCTAAGTGCCTGGGGAATATTACCATGCCGTGTCTTTAGGGATCTGTGGTTTCCTCTCTCTGCACTGCTATGGCTTCCAGGCTTACTGCCTCATCACACCAGGACTCTGGGTGTAGAGGGTGCACAGCACACACTCACTGAACAGATGAACACATGCAACTGAAGTGGGCCAACAGGCAGCCCGCCCCAGAGACCCACGGGAGGAGCTGCACACAGGTCAAGTGCGGCGTGAGGAGCTCAATCCAGAGGCTGCTTCCGGCCCAGGGTTGCGGGACTGTCACCCTGCCCCCAAAGGAGATGGTTCACTGAGTACCAGCTGCTCCAAATCTCAGGGTCTCTGACACTCCAGAATGGCCGGGAAGTAGAGAGGATGCTAGGGACAGGCAGTCCCCCTCATGACCCCATGATGTAGATTTCAAAGAGAGGAAGAGGTGCCCCCACTTTCTGGGAGATTAGCACGTCCTACGGACCTGCTAAAGTTATGACCAATCTAGACAGCATATTAAAAAGCAGAGACATTACTTTGACAACAAAGTTCTGTCTAGTCAAAGCTATGGTTTTTTCAGTGGCTATGTATGGATGTGACAGTTGGACTATAAAGAAAGCTGAGTACCTAAGAATTGATGCTTTTTAACTGTGGTGTTGGAGAAGACTCTTGAGAGTCCCTTGGACTGCAATGAGATCCAACCAGTCCATTCTGAAGGAGATCAGTCCTGAATATTCATTGGAAGGACTGATGCTGAAGCTGAAACTCCAATCCTTTGGCCACCTGATGAGAAGAACTGACTCATTTGAAAAGACTCTAATGCTGGGAAAGATTGAAGGCAGGAGGAGAAGGGGACGACAGAGGATGAGATGGTTGGATGCCACCACCGACTCAATGGACATGAGTTTGAGTAAACTTCCGGAGTTGGTGATAGAGGCCTGGTGTGCTGTAGTCCATGGGGTCACACAGGGTCAAACATGACTGAGAGACTAAACTGAAAACTTGTCCTTGCATTTCCAGGGGAGACACTCACAAGGGGTTCTGAACAGCACAGGGGGACCCAGCATGAGCCCTGTGACATCCAGATGGAGCTGCTTCCAAGAGAGATCAGAATGGTAGACGAGCTCCTTTACATATTTTGTATGTGAGCTCTCTGTACTATTGTGCAATACGTAGCTTTCGGTAGTTTTTAAATTCAGGCATTTGTGTGTGCATTAGTCACTCGGTCGTGTCTGGCTCTTTGAAACCCCATGGACTGTAACCTGCCAAGAATACTGGCCTTTCCCTTCTTCAGGTGATCTTCCCGACCCAGGGATCAAACCTGGGTCTCCTGCACTGCAGGCAGATTCATTACCATCTGAGCCACCAAGGAAGCCTTCATTTGATGATTAAATCAGGGTCCATTTTCTGGAAAAAAACTGATGATTTTAGGAAGTTGTCATCACACGGAAGCTCCTTAGAAACCTCACTTTCCCTTCCACACACACGTCCACACAGTTTATCACAACATAGATGATTAAGTTACAGTAACAATGCAAAACATTGCAGAAATGCAGACGGCTCCCCAGCACCCACAAGGCCCTTTGTTGTTCAGTCGCAGCCAGGTGTCTCAGCCCTGCCCCGACCCACTCAGGGCCTCTGGTCACATGCTGTTGCCCCAGGCCAGACTGACCCTCCAGTCCCATCATTCAGGTTAATGAGCAACAAGTTAGTAATGAAGAGACTCAGGACCAGGTTTAGGTCCTCTGAACAGAGTGTCAAGTGCAAGGGTTACTTTTTAATGATCTCTGACTGTCATGGTTTGTTTCTCAAACTCAACTTTCATCCTCAGCTGGACTTCATGAGTCACAGGGGCTGCAAATTATGCTCTTTCTGTAAAGCACCTGCTTCCAAAATTCCCTCCCTTCCCCTCACTTTCAGTTCCTTGAAATTAATGAGATAATCATTTAACGTTAATCCATGAATGTTGCTATTCAGACGCTAAGTCGTGTCTGACTCTTTGCGACCCCATGGACTGCAACATGCCAAGCTTTCCTGTCCTTCAATATCTCCTGGAGGTTGTTTCAAACTCATGTCCATTGAGTCAGTGATGCTGTCTAACCATCTCATTCTCTGTCTCCCTCTTCTCCTCCCATCCTCAGTCTTTCCCAGCATCAGAGTCTTTTCCAATGAGTTGGCTCTTTGCATCAGGTAGACAAAGTATTGGAGCTTCAGCTTCAGCATCAGTCCTTGCAATGAATATTCAAGGTTGATTTCTTTTAGGATTGACTGGTTTGATCTTCTTGCTGTCCAGAGGTCATGTATTAATGCTTAACTTTAAACACCAAAAAATTAATTACTTGCAGGAAAGAATAGCATTTAGCATTAATTATGAATGTGAAAAATGCATAGGCTACTTTCTTGACTCACACTCTAAGTTTTGCATAAAGTACCTTCTCATTCTCCTGAGTTTTCTCATTGGTGTTCCTGTTGAAAAGGAAAAGATGTCTTTGCTGCATACTTCGTAGGGAGTGTACCATAGTCCATCCACACCCTGAAATACAAATGCTGATATAGCTTTCCAAATCATCTCTGTCATATATTTGTACCTTTGACACAGAAGACCCCCACTGACCCCAGAACAGGAGCTGAGAACCAAAAACTGACCAAAATGAACTGACCAACAACCCAAAACATGAGTTGAGGACTGCCCAGAACCATGCCCTTGGCTCAGATAGACACAGAAGGCAAACATTCTAGGATGTCACGTTTATGAGGAATCTAAAAGAAAGACACAAATTAACGTATTTACAGAACAGAAATAGACCTATACACATAGAAAGCAAACTTGTGGTTACCAAGGGGAAAGAGAAGAAAAGGGATAAATAAGGATACATGCTCCTGTAATAAATAAATACATGCTGCTGTATACAAAATAAATAACCAACAAGGTCCTACTGTATAGCACAGGGAGCTATACTCAGTACTTTGTAATATGCTATAAGGGAAAATAATATGAAAAGCTATCTATATCTATATCTATGTCTATATCTACTGGGGCTTCCCTAGTGGCTCAGATGGTAAAGAATTCACCCGCAAGGCATGAAACCCAGGTTAGATCCCTGAATGGGGAAGATCCCCTGGAGAAGGGAATGGCCACCCACTCCAGTATCCTTACCTGTAGATTTCCATGGACAGGGACACCTGGCAGGCTATAGTCCACGGGGCTGTAAAGAGTCGACGTGACTGAGTGACTAATACATACCTATAACTAAATCTCTGTGCTGTACACCTGAAGCTAACAGGATGTTGTAAATCAACTTTGCTTCAATAATTTTTCTTCCCATGTGATGAGAACTCAGAACCTATACTCTGAACAATTACCAACTCACTTTTAAGAGCGTGGTCCATGCATATGTATTAAAGCAAGTCTTATCCTTCAGGTGTCATCCCTCTTTGTACGCAGCAAAGATTCAAACACCATGTTCATGCTGTCTGGTTAAAGCCATGGTTGGGAGGAGCTATAGCCCCAGGACTAAATGGCTGGAGCCTAGAGACGAGCTTTACACATGTCACTGTTCAGAGTGGAAGCCAGTGCCTGTAGCTCTTAGGCGACTTTCTCATTGTAATACATTTCACATCTTAGAGTTCTTCACTAATATTTTATGGGTCAACTTCCATGCCAAACTTTTACTCAGGAGTATCACTTCAATTCAGTTCAGTTTCTCAGTCATGCCTGACTCTGTGCAAGCCTGTGGATTGCAACATGCTAGGCTTCCCTGCAACACACCATCCAGCCGTCCCATCCTCCAGCACCCCCTTCTTCTCCCGCCTTCAATCCCTCCCAGCATCAGGGTCTTGTCCAATGAGCCAGTTCTTCACATCAGGTGGCCAAAGTATTGGAGTTTCAGCTTCAGGGTCAGTCCTTCCAGTAAGTATTCAGGACTGACTCCCTTTAGGATTTACTGGTTGGATCTCCTTGAAGTCTATGGGACTCTCAAACTCTTCAACACCACAGTTCAAAAGCATCAGTTCTTAGGTGCTCAGTTTTTGTTATGGTCCAACTCTCACATCCATACACGACTTCTGGAAACACTGTAACTTTGACTAGACCGATTTTGTTGGCAAAGTAATGTCTCTGCTTTTGAATATGCTGTCTAGGTTGGTCATAGCTTTTCTTCCAAGGAGAAAGTGTCTTTTAATTTCATGGCTGCAGTCACCACCTGCAGTGATTTTGGAGTCCAAGAAATAGTTTGCATCAAATAGATTACAAAGAAAATACCAGGCTTACTGAAATTGTTTCTTTCTGCAGAGACCCGGGACATAGTACTCCAGACCAACCTGTGATCCCACTGGGGCCAAACTGGAAACTCAGGTCAATCTTCCCCTCTGCTCAGTGGCAGGCAGCGCACCTGCTCCCTCCTCCAGATCAGCAGGAAGCCTGCAGGAGCTGGGAGCTGCTGGGACCTTGGACTCAGAGCTGCAGGTCAAAGACGGACGGGACCAATGCACCCCTTCTGCCAGCCTTCCAACAAAGCGGGAGGTGCCCATGAAAGCCCCAGGGCCCTGTGTGTTGTGATGCTGTGTCCACACAGCCTGGAGGAGGGGAGGCCATTAAGTGCTTCTTCTCAAGCCACCTCCAGAAAGGAGGTGAGTCGCTTCTACAAATAAGCACAAGAAACTGATGGGGGAAAGTAGAAGAGAGGGAAGGGGGTAGGAACACTTTGTCTTCACAACCCTCCGCAGGAGCCTGGTTCTAGCTGAGCCCTCTAGACCCAGTGCAAACAATGAGCTTTGCTTCTTGCTTTGCTTGTTTTCCTCTTTCTTAAATGGAATTTTGAAGCAGAAGGACCAGCCTGGCCTCAGCTACGGGAGCCTTTGGACACACGTGTGACTTCTGGAGGCCCCCAGACATGAATTAGCAATTATCAGGCCTGTGGCTCTGAAGAGAAACCCAGGGCTGAGCTGAGGACAGGGCCTCCCTACCAAGATGACCGCAGTCCCTCTGGGATGTCTAGGTCAGTCTCTGCAAAGCTTGCGGGTGAGTGAAGTGCATTTGAATGGATTTGCAGCTGGTGAGAAGCTGCTCTTCAGTGGGCGGTCATACCTCCCTTCTCTGATCTCTTGCAGTGTATCTCAGGGTCTGACCCACAAGGCAATATCCCTGTGACCCTCCCACAGGCCTGCTGTGGGTCTGTATCCTCTTCCCCAGAATTCACCCCCGTGCGATGGTGTTAGAAAGCGGGGCCTTTGGGAGGCAATTATGCTTTTGTGTGCCCATGCATGCCTCCTCAGTCATGTCTGACTCTTTGCAGCCCTATGGCCTGTAGCCCACCAGACTCCTCGGTCCATGGAATTCTCCAGGCAAGAATACTGGAGTGGGCTGCCATTTCCTCACTCCATTAAATCTACTAGACTCTCGGATCGAACCCACGTCTCTTATATCTCCTGCACTGGAAGGCGCATTCTTTACCACTAGTTCCCTGCGATGCAAAAGGCCAACCATCATCATCTTCCTCCTCCTACAGCTGTTCCTCTGATCATGTTTGGATGATGTCATGAGGGTGGGACTCCCTTGAGGGGATTAGTGCCCCCATGAGAAGAGGAAGTGAGGTCAGGACCCTGTAAGGACACAGCTAGTGGTGGCTGTCTGTAAACCAGATCTAGGGTTCTCCTCAAGACACCAGAATCACCCAGCACCTTAACCTTGGACAGCCTCCTGAACTGTGTGAAATGAATGTCTATTCTGTGGCATTTTGCTATAGTACCTTGAGGTTTTACAATTTCTCGTGGTTTATCATTCTAATCTGTCATTAAAAGCAAGTGGATAAAGCTTTGTAACTTTGCAACTTGAAAACAGACCGCCCAGCCACCGGGCTTGGGAGGGTGCTGATAAGCCAGGTGCAAACCTGACTTCCTCCTTAGGAGAAATCTTCTTTCCTGGGCTGAGGGAGCCCCAGCCAATCCAGAGTTGTTCTGATAAAGCCCACAGGGTTTAATTTCATCTTTAATCCTTGCCAGAAGTATTTTGTTTCATTTTGATTTGGAGGATAAAAATGGTTTAAAAACTCATTTTAATTTCACAGCTTTGCTGGGATAAGAATGCACTTGAAACACAAAGGGCAACTTCACTTCAAATAAACCACCGTACCTGGCTCTGCAACTCTTGCCAGAGCACCAGTGGGTGAATGCGGCCACCTTGCTCCCTCAGAGGTTCTGTCCATGCCCGAAGTCATCAAGGAGGAGATGCCCCACCTCCACCGTGGCCAGAGACATCAAGGGCAGGTGGAGATGCAGGCAGGCATACACACTCAGACGAGGTGCTGCTGGGAAACCTTCCGCCCCTGCAAAGCTCACAGGAGAAACAGCCCCAGGATAGCAGACCGAATAAGCCAGCTCTGCAAGGGGAGTGATGGGCTAAAAAGCTGGGCTGGAGAGGGTTCTAAGTGCTCTCCAGAGAGATGATTCTCCAAGTGAGGTCACTTAGAGAGCATTTTCCCACCCCAGCTATAGCCTAGGGCTCAGATATCCAAAGCAGATGCTAAAGCCCCATATGAAATGCACAGACACACATGAGAAGTCAAAGTAAGCGGAAAGGTGCCCCCACTTCAAAACTGCTTGTATTTTTTTTTTTAATCTTTGTTTCATGCCTATGTTGTCTGTGTTGGAATGAAATGCAAATTTATATCAAATTCAGTACTAAATTATAGACCTATTTATTTCAAGTTTAGTATAGAGATTATGTAGAATTTTGTAACTAAACTCGCTGGAGAACCACTTGAAAGGGTGCAGTGATAACAGACCAATTACAACAGGAAATGCCTGGAGCCTTCAAAGGGGAGATGAGAAGAGAGCCTAAGGAGGATTGAGGAAGTGAGTGCGGGAAGAACTGCCCAGAAAGGGTGGGCAGGGTCTGTCAACCCAGAGGATGTGAAGGATGAGGGACAGAGCAGGAGATTATTAACAGGTGGGGAGCTGGTTTATTAGGGATACATGATGTTTCAAATGAAAAGTTGTTCTTTTTAAACTGACAGTGCATTTCACAATACTTTAAGCTTTTTATTTCTTCCAACAAGACAGATTCCTAGCCTGTGCTTTCCTTCAATGGTGATGGTCACGAAAGTAACACCAACCTTTGCATGATAACCATTCTGGAATTTTAACACTGAACACATTTTCTTTTTTGCGACTTCACCTTCAAATAATGCCTTGTTTGTACATGGATATTGTTTCATTTTTATGCATGGGGAAACTGAGGGTAAAGTGAAAGTGAAAGTCGCTCAGTTGTGTCTGACTATATAATCCATGGAATTCTCCAGACCAGAATACTGGAGTGGATAGCTTTTCCCTTCTCCAGGGGATCTTCCCAACCCATGGATCAAACCCAGGTCTCCGGCATTGTAGGTGGATTCTTTACCTGCTGAGCCACAAAGTCAAGCCCAAGAATACTGGAGTGGGTAGCCTAACCCCTCTCCAGCAGATTTTCCCAACCCAGGAGTGGAACCGGGGTCTCCTGCATTGCAGGCAGATTCTTTACCAACTGAGCTATATAGGGAAGCCCATTTTTATGCCTGGGAAAATTGAGGGACAAAGAAAGAATATTATATATTATGATTCATGCAAGGACTATGCCCTAAAACTGATCTAGGAGCCACAATTTCTAGTTCCCAACAAAATAAATACATTTTCACAACATGTTTTAAAATAATGTGTGTGGGGCTCAAATACACAGAGCCTGGCCAGAGAAGTCTAGCCTTAGCAGTCTACTGCTAATGAAATGGGTAGCTCTTCTAAAGAAATGTTCAACAAGTGAACATCTAGAGTTATTTCTCTCTGATCTACTCTCATGAGTCTTTTTTTTCCCCACCTTTTCTACATTTGACCCACTTCTGTCTTATCATTAAAAAAAATTACAGATGTGTAATTAAGCAGTCTCATTCCTGACACTTTGGGGAAAACCTTGCAGTAGCCTATTAATTCTAAAAAAAGACATGCGAGAAACTCTCCAATCCCTCCATACTTGGGTATTGCCACAGTCAACTTGATTCTTGAAAAGTGTTAGTTGCTCGGTAATGACCAAATCTCTGTGACCCCATGGACTGTAGCCTGCCAGGTTGCTCTGTCCATGGAATTCTCAGGCAAGGATATTAGAGCGGGTTGCCATTTCCTTCTCCAGGGGATCTTCCCCACCCAGGGATCAAACCCAGGTCTCCTGCTTTGCAGGCAGATTCTTTACCATCTGAGCCACGGATCATGCACAAAAATATGCTAATTATTTTTTGTTTGTTTTATTCAGTCTTTCAATTGTGTCTTACTCTTTGCAACCCCATGGACTGCAGCACACCAGGCTCCTCTGTCCTTCACTATCGCTCGGAGTTTGCTCAAATTCATGTCCGTTGCATCGGTGCTGCTATCTAACCATCTCATTCTCTGTCACCCCCTTCTCCTTTTGCCTTCAATCTTTCCAAGCATCAGAGTCTTCTCCAATGAGTCGGCTCTTATACCAACTAGCAATTTACTAAATATGAGTGCTAGTAGAAACTCCAAACACACGCTTGATTGTTAAAAAGTTTCCTAAACACCTTTCTGCCCGCATTACAAATATCATTCAAGCCGGTGATTAAAGCTAAAAGCTGTTACCAATGAATAAATTCCATCACAAACTAACTTCCAATGGCCAAATTATTTGTGCTCTCAGCCACTGTCAGACCAGGCAATTCACTGGACAATGAGAAAGGGTCGCTCAGATTCTAGAACAAAGATGTCTCCAATTAACACTCACAACTCCTGGCCACAGGCAATTCTCAGAGTGCTTGGCCTGACTTAAATTTGCTTTGCGCACTCAGTGCCAGGAATACCTAGAAAATTATCTACTAATTATCTAGCATTATCTATGTTGGTTCATGTTTAAAAGCAGCTCATCTAATTACAAGCCCCTTTGCTATTTGTCTCTAAAGAATGGGCTTAACTGAGAATTTCTCCAAAAGGGTTTGCACTAAAGGCTGATAATTACGTGCTTCCATTCTTGGGAGGGTGTTCTTGCAGGAATCAACAACAAACAGAGTGATTCAAACAATGGTGTCATGGTGGGGAAGCTGGAACCAGTCATTACAACTTGGCATCTTCAAGTGTTTCTCCTGGACAATTAATCAACAGGGTGCTAGCCCAGCCCTCGCCTTCTCTAGAGAACTCCCTTGCCACTTCCAAAAACCCATGGAATCTTCGACTCTGCTGTTAGAGTAAAAGTTCTCTCCTGGCCAGTCTTCCTTGAATACAGCTAGTCAAAGAAATTAAATTTGATTTTTACAGTATCTAATCCTACTCAGTGTTTTACAGAGAACATAGGAAATAGTTAAAATGTCAGCGACAAGGTTGTATTGGTGACGGAATGGTAGGGCCGAATTATCCATTTAATATGAGCAAGTAGAAATCCTCATCAACTCTAACATGTTGCAGAATTATGACAGGGCAGCTAATCTAAGAAAGTGTCTAAATTACTGGGAAAATGATGCCATGATTATTATTTTAAAAAAATTAAAATAATTTAAAGCCTAGAGAAAAGTTAGAAGTATGCTTCAAATAACTCTTTCTTTGAAACATTACAAAGGCACTGACGAACCCCATGCTCCAAGCTATGTGACTACTTACTTACGAATTTTCTATCAAGAAGGGACCTACTCCTCTGTAAAGGACATAGAGCTATCAAAATGAGGAAACCAAAACTTACATGCTCAGATCTTAAATTTCGCCCATTGTCCTGATGTCCTTTTTTAGCACAAGAATGTTCGGGCTTAGTCGCTCATTTGTGTCCAACTCTGCAACACCATGGACTGTAGCCCTCCAGACTCCTCTGTCCATGGGAGTCTCCAGGCAAGAATACTAGAGTGGGTTGCCATGCCCTCCTGCAGGGGCTCTTCCCAACCCAGGGATCAAACCAAGATCTCTGGGACTGCAGGTGAATTCTTTACCAGCTGAACTACCAGGGAAGTCCCTCAGCACAGGAATGGGTCTATTTCAGAAAGTCATGTTACATTTGGAGGGCCTATGTCAGTTTCTCCATGATTTTAATGAGCCCAACACTTTGTTAGGATTTTAGGCCATTTGTTTTGTAGAATATTTTCCAGTTTGGGTTTGTCCAAAATGGTTTAAAATCATATGAACATCCCCTTCTTCATTGAATATATTATTTAGGTATTTATTTATACCTCTGTCCCTGATGGCTCAGTGAGTAAAGAATCTGCTTGCCACGCAGGAGACAAAGGAGACATGAGTTAGATCCCTTGGTCAGGAAGATCCCCTAGAGAAAGAAATGGTGACCCAGTCCAATATTCTGGCCTGGAAAATCCCATGGACAGAGGAGCCTGACAGGTGCAATCCACGAGGTTGCAAAAAGTTAGACACGACTGAGCAACTAGCACTTCTGTGCACTCAAGCTTTTCTCTGTTGTACAATATTTTAACACCCTATTGTCATTAATTTGGAGAAGGCAATGGCACCTCACTCCAGTACTCTTGCCTGGAAAATCCCATGGATGGAGGAGCCCAGTAGGCTGCAGTCCATGGGGTCGCTAAGAGTCAGACACGACTGAGCAACTTCACTTTCACTTTTCACTTTCACTTTTCACTTTCACGCATTGGAGAAGGAAATGCCAACCCACTCCAGTGTTCTTGCCTGGAGAATCCCAGGAACGGGGGAGCCTGGTGGGCCGCCATCTATGGGGTCATACAGAGTCGGACACGACTGAATCGACTTAGCAGCAGCAGCAGCATTGTCATTAATTACTTTGATGTTAAAGTTAGGCTTGTGCCCCTGTGTCCTTTGGTTTATATGCTCTTGGTTCATTTTACACTTCCTTACTCTGCTATAGACTTGCCTGGTTGCTCAGTGGTCAAAAATCTGCCTGTAAAGTCGGAGCCACAGAAGACTTGGGTTCAATCCCTGGGTCAGGAAGATCCCCTGGAGGAGGGCATGACAACCCACTCTAGTATTCTTGCCTGGAGAATCCCATAGACAGAGAAGCCTGGCGGGCTACAGTCCATGAGGTCAAAACGAATCAGACATGACTGAACCGACTTAGTACACACATACTCTCAGCCTGAAGATCTTCTGGGCTCACCTAGTCCATTCTCTGCTCCCAACCCAGAACAAATTGTTTCTCCAAGATTCTCTTAGCAGAAAACGACTGTGGTCAGTAAATGGTTCAAATCAAAATCCTAGGGTTCATCCATCCTTGAGGCTTTCTCTCACTTACTCCTCAATTTAATTCCACCAGCAAGTCCTGTTTTGTTTTTTATCAGGATATTTTCTTATTCTTTCTCGTTCTCTCCGTCTCCACTAATTCCTTTCGCTGTGTGAAAGGCCACTGTACTCTCACCTGAACGTCTGCGTTACCTTCTCCAGCTGGGCTCCAAGCTCCTCTCGCGCCTGCCTACAGTGCACTCTCTGTGCAGCAGGTAAAGCACCTGTGGAAAGCGTAACCCAGTCATGAGGCTCACTACCCGGAGCCCTCCCAGGCTTCCTAACACACATGTAACAAGATAAGCGCTTCAGAGACTACAAGTGTTGATTATCCAGTATACTTTCTTATCAGGATACATGTTGGCTCAAGTCAGAAATATGTATAGTTTAATAAAAAATAATAAATAAAAAAAGGCAAAACAAACAAACAAAAACTCTAATCCTCAACTTCTCTTGTAGTTCAGAGTAACCAGCCTCCTGAATGAATGCTAGCTAATAATATGGACTTTTGCAAAAGAGTTTTGTACAAATTTTTACTTTCCTAATGTAGGTTTTATCCCATTTTGGTTGCCCTCTTTTTTTTTTTCTCTCTCTAGAATATAATGGTGTTGGTTGTAAGTATGGTAACCCTATTAGAGACATGAAGTAAAGGCTACAAGAATTCAGAGAACACATCTCAGAAACTTTTGAGTCATTAAAATAACACCAACAGCTATCTATCTCCACCTCCAGACTTCCTATTAACTGAGAAAAGTAACCTGTGTGTATTTAGCTCACTGGGGTTGAGTCCCTGAGTTTAGTCACTATAGCTGCCCTATGAGAACCTGTACCTTCTGGTTCACACCAAGCTCTCAGACCTGATTTCCTACTCTCTGCTCACTTAATTCTTTCTTATGTTTGAGTCAAGACCTCCCCTAGGTCAATACTCCTGACCCTCCGCCCCCCACAAACACATCCCCATGATATCGTCCTCTTGTATTTTCTCCATTCACTATTCCTGAATTTTCTACTATCTGTCATCTTATTAGATAGCCTGTAATGCTGAACTGTAAGCTCTATGGAGAAAGGAAGCTTTCTTTATGAGCTACTCTAACTGAACACCTGGGGCCCAAAGCAAAATGTGCAGGTAGAAAACACTTCTGAATGGATTGGAGGAGTGGGTCTAACTCTCAGGCACAGGCTACTTAGTGATCAAGTTCATGAAGGTAACTTACAGGGCTGCTCTATTGAAGGGTGCATTTGGAATCTAAGTAAAAGATAATCATACTCACTTGGAGATTCAGTACTGGGGATGTCATGGCTGGTACCTTCCCTTCCTGCTGTCAAATCTATCTGGGAAGGAAAATCACAAACCCAGGATTGCCTGGAGGATAAAAGGATCAAGCTCATTTTGTTTTATCAGTTTGTTTGTTTGTTTTTCTTAGTTGTTGCTTGTTTTCTGTTTTTTGTTGATAGTTTTGGAGAGAATTTCTGAAAGGAGAAGGAGTCAGCCACTCTTTTCCTGCAATTTTTGAACAAAACTGTTTCATCTAAATTACAACTCTAATCACAGCTTTTCTAAATTCAATATTTAGCTTACTTTGTATTATTTTTAATTAGTAAAAGTATTATGGAAATATTCAAAATAATTGTTTACATTTTAATCTTTTATGTTCTGTCCCCTCAAAGTTGCTTACGGTCTAAATTTATTGTGCATTTTGTTTACTTTTTTTGTTTCCTTATACTGTTTGCTTTTTGTTTTACTTTGCATTTTCTAGTGGTTGCTTAGTTTTTTATTATATTTTTTCTAAAAATTTTATTTAAAGTTTAAAATGTATCTCCAGTTTTCATCCTAAATGTATCCTTAGAATCTTGCATGTCCAAATTTAATTGTCATTTTATTACAAAGTTTTCATAATTTTAATTCTAGGGTTACTTAAAAATTGGTTTAGTGATTTCCAAATACATGAAAACATTTTTTTCCTAGCTTTGCATTGAGGGAACAAATGTGATGTTTATTTATTAGAATGCACTGATTATCTCTAACTCAAGGTTTACTTTGAAAATATACCAAGATGGGCATTCTTTATTTATTGACTAAAAATTTCTCTATGCTTTTAAATAGAGTTTATTGACCTTGCTGTTACTATCTTCTGTATGTTTATTTTTACCCTCTTAATAATATCAGTTAATAAACATTAAAACAAAAGTTAATTAAAGCATTAGTTAAAAATCTATTTTTAACCTATCTCTCCCATTTGTTTCTTCAATTGTAAATTCCAAAGTTACACTTTTGTTAAATCTATGTTGAAGGTTTTTATATCTTCTGATCAATTTTTTTTTGTTAGCATACAAAATAAGTTCTGTGCCTCGTGATTTATTCCTTCAAGCTGAGTGATGAAGAAAAATAACAAAGCAGCTAAACTAGATAATAACAAAAGTCATAAAAAGACACAAATCAAAGTGTCTACTCATTTTTCAATCACTTTTTATCACAGTGAGGAAAGGGGGATACCCTAGAACTAAAATAAACAACAACAACAAAACCCCAGGACTTGAGATTCTACGGTTTCAAAATGGTAAACTTTACAAACACACAATCAAAATAGGCATAGGGCAGTAGAAAACTCAGCAACAAACCACCTAAATTTAAATACTGTGATCATTTGTACAAAGACAGATACAAGAAATATCATAAAGCAAAAGTTCACATTTTCATTATAGAATTGAACAAAAGAAAGGGAAAATTCATAATAGAAACTCATTTGGCTCAGAAAGAAGTTGGAGAAAAAGAGAAATGTGTATTATAAATTAACACTAAATCACAGGTGCCTGTAACATACGTGTGTAACAAGAAGTACAGTACTAGAAATACAGAATATAAATAAGAGTTTTAAAAAATTGAATTAAGACTGTTAGCTAAAGAATCAGAAACATGTGTGGAGGATATTCAGAGAAGATACAACAGAAGTATAATTGGAGTAATCACTGCCATCCTGCAAGGGGATTAGTAAAGTGTACTCAGTCACACGGTGCGTCCAACTCTCTGTGACCCTAGGGACTGTAGCCCACTCAGCTCCTCTGCCCATGGGATTTCCCAGGCAAGAGTACTAGAGTGTTTCCTGACTCAGGGAACAAACTTGTGTCTTCTACATCTTCTGCATTAGTGGGAGGGTTCTTCAACACCAAGCCATCTGGGAAGCCCCAAAAGCAAAGCCCCCAAAATTAACACAATAAATTTCGTTAAAACTGTAACACACACATGTACTTTCTTAAAGAAAACTTGAATCTGCATATCAAAATGACCATTATACTCTAATAAAACTGTTAACCTTTAAAAGAAATGCAAATACATATATATATATATATATATATAGAGAGAGAGAGAGAGAGAGAGAGAGAGAGACCTCTAAATAGAAAATCTAAATTACTTATGAGGAAAGAAAGTTAAGCTGATCTCAGACACTTGACAGCCACTATGGAAGCAAGAGAAGAACGGAAAACTAGTAGGGTATATTTGTCAAGAAACAACATGCATCCATCCAGAGGAACATGATGCTGGTGCAGAAAAGCATAAGAAACGCACTGTGTTTGAGTGATGTTCAAGCTATATTTTAAGTAAAAAATGCAAATTAGAGAATGGTATCTTTATTATTCTACATTTTGCAAAACAATAAAGGTGCAAAAAATAATGCCCACATTTGCTTACTTTTGCAGAAAGAAATAATGGAAACGCAAACCTAAAACAAACAGAAATAATTATAGAACTGAGTAATTACAGATAGATACATAACCTCTGTAAGTATAATATTTAATTTAGTTTTGACATTTGAATTATGTCAATGTTTCACAGAGTGCCAGATTAAATTCAATTTTAAAAAATCTTTAGTCTTTAAATTTAACTAAAAATAAATGAACTTAACTGTACAGTAGATCAGTAACACAACCATGATAAAGATTTCAAGTGACTTCTAATACATATCTTCAATGGAACATACTTTAAGAAACAAAGAAAGTCTGAAAGTGTTAGTTGCTTGGTCAGCTCCAACTCTGCAACCCCAGACTGTAGCCCACCAGGCTTCTCTGTCCATGGGATTCTCCAGGCACTGGAGTGGGTTGCCATTTCCTTCTCCAGGGGATCTTTCCCACCCAGGAATTGAACCCAGGTCTCCTGCATCGCAGGCAGATTCTTTATCATCCGAGTCACCAGAGAAGCCCAACAAAGGGATTGCAAATAAATATTAAACTTCACTCAGTAGTTCTATTTTTAGTGATGACAATGACACTGTAATTTTGACAGTATTTTCCACAGATTATAAGCTACACAAGTGAGTAAATACGCTAAAGATACTATGCATCAAGATTTTCAGCATAAAACTAAATAGATAAAAACGGGAAATTTGAAAATTTAGCAAAACTCCCCTTTAATGTTAATATTTTTGGAAATATGATTTCATATTTTTTTCATATAAAGTAAATATAATTTACTTTATAAAATGTATATTTTGCCTAGTTGTGTCCACTGAAGCAGCCTAGAAGTAATGACACCTGTAGCAATAAACACTACTAATGTCCAGAAGCTGAGTTTAAATACCATTCACCTCTAAGAAGAACCAGTGTTCCTTAGACAGGGGTGAATTTCAAATGTGCAGCAAGGTAAGTTCAGCAAATTCAAAGATGAATGGAGCCATGTAAAAAGGACAAGCCCTTGATGTGGGGGCTCACAGTCAGAAACTTCAAAAGTGAAAGTGAAAGTCACTCTGTCTTGTCCAACTCTTTGTTACCCCACGGACTTCCAGGCCAGAATACTGGGGTGGGTGGCCTTTCCCTTCTCCAGGGGATCTTCCCAACCTAGGGATCAAGCCCAGGTGTCCTGCATTGCAGGCACATTCTTTACCAGCTAAGCCACAAGGGAAGCCCCCCAACAAATACAACTCTGAGTATAACATATTGAACAAATACAAATTTATTAATCTCAAAAATATGAATGGGGGAAAACTCATTATTTACTATTAAAAGCAACTATTCTATCAATTCTACTCACTACTGAATAAAAACTAATTGGAAAGAGCTAATTTCTTCCTCAAAAATTGGAAGTGTCCATGAGGCAAAGCTGCCCTTCACATAGTAATCTCAACTAATACATAGAGAAGCAATGAATCATTTTGCAACTCCCCAGAACAGTTGTTGATTCAGGCAGGCATCACCAATGGATGCTAAATACCGCAGATGAACGGTTGTCACCACCTTAACCAAGCGATTAAATTTAGCATCACTAATAACACAGCCATCTGACAGGAGGCACCTCCTGATGTACTGAAATGTCAAGAGTGTAACTTGACACATGAGGTATTCTTGCTAAAAATAATGGCCCCAAATGCAGACCCAGCCTTCGGCTTTCAGGGACTGGGAAAGCCAGGGAAACAAGGGTCATTTAACCAAGTGATACCAGAAGAAAACAGACACATTCAGTGTGTGAGACATGGAAACAGCATTGCCTCTTCTTCTTAAGAAGTCTAGAAAGACTTCAAGGAGAAAGGAGTTACTTTGAGTTTAAAAGACAAAGGAGGCACACCAGGTGTAATGAATGCGTGGACTTTGAGACAATTAAAATCAGTTCTAAAGTATTTTGAAAAGACTATAGAATAGGTGCTTATGATCTGGGATAAATTGATATTAAAGCTTTTTTAAAATTTTATCTGATATGATAATGTGACTTTTGCTATGTGCATGGATATGTGCAGTTTAGCAAAATATTATCTATCACCTACCATTTGATTTTCCTTTCTGGATAAAGACACAAACTAAGACATAGAGAGAGAGAGATTGAAAAATAAAAAAGATAAATGTTAAAAATGTGCCAAAATGTTAATTTTTGAATCTAGGTGATTAATGTAGTAGTCTTCTTCTTTTTCTGTAATTTCTAATTTTTTTATAATAAAAAGAGGAATTACTTATAAAGGCTCTTTTCACTTCTGAATTGAAATTGAAGTCTAATTAAATTCAGTTTTTAAAAGGTTCAGTGTTACTTGAATCTCCTTTCTGGGCTTATATAAAAATTAAGATTATTCAAATATGATATGTAATTTTATTAAAAGTCATGTCTGTTTCCTGAGTTAAAATGAAACTATCCTCTGTTAAAAACGGCATTATTTCACAAAATTATTTTGTGTCAATAAATACATTTCTGTGAGTACATCATAAAAATGTCATCTCAGCGTGCAATAAGTCAATCATTCCCACTGCAAAGCACCTGGCTCTCTTTGGCCTAGCTATTTATCAAAAATACTTGCTACTTTTTTCCAGTCCTGATACAATTCCTTCCGAAAGAGTCAGCTGGAAGTGTTTGCTGAATTGCACTGGGTTTCTGAAATAAAAACAACTCTGTGCGTGTATGTATGTGTGTGTTCTTGTGCACACATGTATGTGTGTATCATATGTCTGACAAGGAGGGAAGGTATTTCCAGCTCCCTGGCAGTGGATGACTTGAGTGCCAGCAAGTTGGTCTCCCCGCCGTTCCTGAGACCTGTGTCTCCTCTTCCCTTTCCTTGGGGTCTCTAGTTATGGCCATGTAGTCAGAAACATTTACATTTTGTAGGTGAAGGCAGCTGAGGTGCAGTGGCATAATGGAAGTGACATTAATAGCATTAAATGTCATAACTCTTGACAACCTGATGCAAATGAGCACCTTACTAGCAAGGGGAAAAAAAAAAAAAAAGGTCCCTGAATATGTCTTTTCTTTAAAGTACCTTGTTCAGTATTTGAAAAACTCTCCAGCCAAGATGGGAAGCGGGGTATCCAATTTCGGTGACCTCAGCCCCATTCTCCCGGCACAAATTAGTTCTCTTTTTCCGGCTGTAATCATCTCAGCGTATGATGGGGAGCCGTTGTGAGATTTAAAACTATGCAAATACTTATCTTCCTTGTGCCTTTCCGGCTAGAATGTGCCCTCGGTTTGCCTTCATCTTTTATTTTTTTCCTTCAGCGCCGATGTGATTGACAGGCAGAGGGACCCTGAACGGTGCCAGGCCGCGCCCTCTTTTCCTTTGCTCAGAAACATAACAAAGGTGCTTTCAGACCTAAATGAAGCAAGTCCTAGCATCCCTTCCCTGTTGTCACAACAGATTTAGCAGACCCCTCTGATGCCATTCCCAGCTTTCTCATCTCCCCCACCTTGTCAGGGGGTTGCCATCATTTAGAAAGGTACACGGTATTTTGAAAGGATTAGAGGATAAAACACAACTCAATCCTTTATAAAAAGAGAGGCAGGGAGCGCGGAGAGGAAGAGAATGTCAGACGACGCAGAGCGATTGGAAGAGAACGGCGCATACAAAGGGAACCAGCGAGCAGAGAGCACCGCTGTGGCGAGGAGGAGAGATGACATCTGACAAATATTTACTCCTGCGGAGGAGGCGTCTGCAGTGAGGGACCTGGCAGAGGGCTTGGACAGTGTTGAAAGGAGATGTAATGAAGCAGAATCAAGAAAAGGCAGTGGACACTCATCCCATCCTGTGTTAGTTTCGACCCCGAGAAAGAGGAGGAGAACGCATCACCTGCACCAGCTGTGTGATGAAGGCGTGGGAAGTCAAGTCAGCCCTGCAGGGGCAGAGCTGAGCGGATTGTGCGTGGATCCCGGCATGCGCAGCACTCTGCTCCCTCTCTTCTGGATCCACTGGACGGTGGGAGGCACAGTCCCGCATGTCTGAGGGGTTCATTCTGCCCAAGCCTTCATTTCAGAGGTGAGCTGCCAGCAGCTCTGAGAAGCTGGGTATCAGCACACCAACAGCTAACGTGAAGGCCAGGTTCCCAGCTGGTTCGCAGCATCTTTGTTCTGGTCCAGACGCAGCCTGTCTAAGGATCCACAGGGCACAGCCTCCTTCCTGCCCTTGCTTCGCCCTGCCCTCATCCCACCAGCATCAGAACAAACAAACACATCTCAGGATCATCATTCACAAGGCAAGTCGTGCATAAAAATCCAGGGATCTTATAAACAAAACAGTCACTAACCTCTTAATAGATTTCAAAGCAATCAGGTGCTGAAGACCAAAGCAACAGATTTTCCCCCAAACAGTATTTCTTTGGGTACATTTGTATATATTTTCAGTACTTACAAAACACAGTTTCGGGAAGAAAAGACAAAAAGGGGGATTACTAATTAAATATGGGGAAGTATCAATAGCCAATGTGTTATTCTAGATGCTACCGAGGCAGCATTTACTACAAACCAAAGCAAAGTTAATATTGACCAAATTAACCAAGGAACCCAAACTAATCTAAACTCGATGCACTCAGCATTCAGCGTGCACTGGCCAGTGTTCTGGAACACTCTTGAGTAAATGAAAATGTATTTACTTTGCTGCTCTGGACGCATAAGTTAGTGAGTGCATGTCTTATTTTACTGCAAAGGCTGCAAGAGGAGAGGAGTCAAGGGGAAGCTGAACTGCTTCAATTGCAAAAGCCACTTCCAGGGGGTGACTTGGAGCTGGATCTGACAGCGTGAATTTAAGTTTAGGTGTGTGCACAGAGAGGGACAATCTGAGACAATGACATGTAAGTGTGTGCAGGAGGCAGTGCACACTCAGGAGCTTCGGCGTCACCGACATTCCAGCAGCAGTGAGCACAAGAGCACCCAGACTGTGTTTTCTAAATGCCACTCTCCAGGGAAAGTAAAAATCATGGCTTCTCAGAAAAAAAAAAAAAAGGCTAGGCAAGAAAAACACAAGCTGACCTGGAGTAAATAAATGCTCAAAGCAAAAGGTAGCATGTCTGAAAGACTCGAGTGCTGGCCTAAAACATATTTTTTCCCCGCAATGTCCAAGACTGGATCTGGTTGAACCACCGTATTGCATTATAACCCTATGATTCAAAGTAATATTTAGGAATCCATGCTGATATACATAAATGACTAAAATTACAAATAAGAGGGAGATAAGAGAAAAAATATGTCTTACTTTCTTTTTCCAATTAATAGGGAAGGAAGGAATTTCCACCAAGGAAGTCCAAATATCTCTGATTTTCTTTGATATCTTTAGTGAAGTTTAAAGATGGACAGCTGATGGTGTCAGATTAAATGTAACAGAGAACACTTGGGAAATAAAAATTCACCATTAGTGCATTACAGTCTTAATTGCTGCAGACAAGATTCATCGATGAAGGCCGAAATTTGTGGGATAAATTTTAAGGAAAAAGAGCGTTTGTACGTACTCAAATTATCTCCTCCAATATACTTATTAACTATTTATTAACTACTGTGGTTTTAGCAAAAAAATCCCCAAATTATATGACAATTCCTCCTGGAGGAAGACTTTTATTTTTGGGTGTAGGCCAAACTGAGTTACCGAATCCTATACGGGAATGGAAAGGGAAAAATAGTAACACTTTTGTGGAAAAATCTGAAAGACTCCACCCTGACCAAGTGATCAAGTTTGATATGTTTTGGGGAGAAGTGCATTTCACCCCCGATATCCTTACTCTGAATCCATATGATGGTGCTGATCATGAGACATCTGTGTATTGATTTGCTACGATGGCTGTAATATTGAGCACAGATTTAATTACTTAAACAACAGAATCTATTTTCTCACAGCTTCAGAGGCTGGATGCCCACGCTTGAAGTGTCGGCAGGATAGGTTTCTTGCCTCAGTATGCAGATGGCCCATCTGCAAACCACGGCCTTACATGGTTATCCCCAGGTGTCTCTCTAAGTCCTAACCTCCTGCTTGTTTTACGTTTATTTTTAATAGCAGGATCCATCACTGATTTATAATATTGTGTTGGTTTCTGCCATGATTCAACATGAATCAGCCACAGGTGTACATATATCCCCTCCGTCTAGAGCCTCCCTCCCGCCTCCCACCCTATCCCCGCCCTAGGTGGTTGCAGAGCATGGGTTTGAGCACCTGCGTCATACAGCAATTCCTGTTCTGTCTGTTTTACACGTGACAGTGCGTGCGTGAGCGCCTGCGTCATACAGCAATTCCTGTTCTGTCTGTTTTACACGTGACAGTGCGTGCGTGAGCGCCTGCGTCATACAGCAATTCCTGTTCTGTCTGTTTTACACGTGACAGTGCGTGCGTTTCAGGATCACTCTCGCTATTCATCCCATTCTCACCTTCCCCCGCTGTGTCTGCAGGTCTCTACATCTGCGTCCCTATCATTGTCCTGCAAATTAGTGCATCAGTTCTATTTTCCTAGATTGCATATGTATGTGTTAATATATGATATTTGCTTTTCTCTTTCTGACTCACCACAGTCTGTATAACAGGTTCTGAGTTCATCCGTCTCACAAGAACTGACTCAAATGCGTTCCTTTTCGCATCTGAGTACTATTCCATTGTATATGCATACCACAGCTTCTTTATCAGTTATTCTACTGATGGACATCTAGGTTGCAAAAACAAAACCAGTGAAAGATGGAACGTAAGTGAGAAGTTGTCCTGAAAGTCTCAGTAAATAAAGACAGGCTTGCCCTCTCCTCAGACAGTTGTAGGAGCCCTAGGTCACAGTTGTTTTTCATCCTCAAGTTTACATTTTAAGGAATATCAAAAAGAAAGATAAAAGACCTGTGGTCCCTTATGAGAGCTCTTTCCTCCCAGGAGATCTTCCTTTGTTTAAATTAAATAAGTACATTCAGTTCAGTCACTCAGTCATGTCTGACTCTTTGTGACCCCATGAATTGCAACACGCCAGGCCTCCCTGTCCACCACCAACTCCCGGGGTTCACTCAAACTCTTGTCCATCAAGTCGGTGATGCCATCCAGTCATCTCATCCTCTGTCGTCCCCTTCTCCTCCTGCCCCCAATCCCTCCCAGCATCAGGGTCTTTTCCAATGAGTCAACTCTTCGCATGAGGTGGCCAAAGTACTGGAGTTTCAGCTTTAGCATCATTCCTTCCAAAGAACACCCAGGACTGTTCTCCTTTAGGATGGACTGGTTGGATCTCCTTGCAGCCCAAGGGACTCTCGAGAGTCTTCTCCAACACCACAGTTCAAAAGCATCAATTCTTTGGCGCTCAGCTTTCTTCACAGTCCAACTCTTACATCCATACATGACCACTAGAAAAACCATAGCCTTGACTAGATGGACCTTTGTTGGCAAAGTAATGTCTCTGCTTTTGAATATGCTATTTAGATTGGTCATAACTTTCCTTCCAAGGAGTAAGCGTCTTTTAATGTCATGGCTGTAATCACCATCTGCAGTGAATTTGGAGCCCCCCAAAATAAAGTCTGACACTGTTTCCACTGTTTCCCCATCTATTTCTCATGAAGTGATGGGACCAGATGCCATGATCTTCATTATCTGAATGTTGAGCTTTAAGCCAACTTTTTCACTCTCCACTCTCACTTTCATCAAGAGGCTTTTTAGTTCCTCTTCACTTTCTGCCATAAGGGTGGTGTCATCTGCATATCTGAGGTTATTGATATTTCTCCCGGCAATCTTGATTCCAGCTTGTGCTTCTTCCAGCCCAGTGTTTCTCATGACATACTCTGCATATAAGTTAAATAAGCAGGGTGACAATATACAGCCTTTACATACTCCTTTTCCTATTTGGAACCAGTCTGTTGTTCCATGTCCAGTTCTAACTCTTGCTTCCTGACCTGCATATAGGTTTTTCAAGAGGCAGGCCAGGTGGTCTGGTATTCCCATCTCTTTCAGAATTTTCCACAGTTTATTGTGATCCACACAGTCAAAGGCTTTGGCATAGTCAATAAAGCAGAAATAGATGTTTTTCTGGAACTCTCTTGCTTTTTCTATGATCCAGCGGATGTTGGCAATTTGATCTCTGGTTCCTCTGCCATTTCTAAAACCAGCTTGAACATCTGGAAGTTCACAGTTCACATATTGCTGAAGCCTGGCTTGGAGGATTTTGAGCATTACTTTTCTAGCGTGTGAGATGAGTACAATTGTGAGGTAGTTTGAGCATTCTCTGGCATTGCCTTTCTTTGGGATTGGAATGAAAACTGACCTTTTCCAGTCCTGTGGCCACTGCTGAGTTTTCCAAATTTGCTGGCATATTGAGTGTAGCACTTTCACAGCATCATCTTTCAGGATTTGAAATAGCTCGGCTGGAATTCCATCACGTCCACTAGCTTTGATCATAGGGATGCTTTCTACGGCCTACTTGACTTCACATTCCAAGATGGCAATCATTAAACTGGTAGTTCCAGGTAGCTCAGCATTTAAAAAAAAAAATCTGCCTGCCATGTAGGAGACCCAGGTTTGATGCCTGGGTTAGGAGGATCCCCTAGAGGATGGGATGGCAACCCACTCCAGTATTCTTGCCTGGAAAAGACCATGCACAGAGAAGCCTAGCAGGCTACAGTTCTGGGGTCTCAAAGAGTAGGACAAGACTCAAGGACTCAGCACGAACACACCTGCAAGAACGTCTTCCCCGATGGGTCAAGTGGTAAGGAATCCGCTTGCCAGTGCAGGAGTCGCAGGTTCGAAGCCTGGGTCAGGAAGATCACCTGGAGGAGGAAACGGTAACCCACTCCAGTCTTCTCGCCTGGAAAATCCCATGGACGGAGGAGCCTGGTGGGCTGCAGTGCATGGGGTCACAGAAAGTTGGACATGACTAAGTAGACACATGCACACGCCCGAAAGAATAAAGTCCTAAGGCGCCCACGGCACAAGAAGGCCCCCTGAGCGCCTCTGAAAGGTGTGAGATGCAGACCGCCTGGCTTGGGTTCAGCATGGACTTAGAATTCCCTCTGCTTGGAGACAGTTCCTTCAGTTATACAACTACAGAATTATTGAATAGAGCACCTGACCTGCATGTTTGAAAGTATAGACGTATATAAATATCAATCTTATCAGTTTAGTTCTGCATTTTGAAAAATTTTTAAACTAATAAACTGAGCTAAATAACAGTTACTTAAACCCGGACACCACGGTTGCAGGCTCATGACCCAACCATGGTTTATATTTTTCTATGGGGTTTAAATAATTCGAATACGTCCTTTTGGAGTTAGGACTGATCAGTACCATGTGTGATCACGTGATGAAGTCAGGGAGTCAGGGTGAAATTACTTTGTGTGTTCTGCTTATTCCCAAAATACTAATTCCCAGCTCTGATGAGACGGATTAAGATTTATTTACAGAACAGAAACAGACTCACAGACTTAGAGGAAGAATTCGTGGTTGTGGCGGAGCAGGGGAGGATTTGAGGGTGAGGGACTGATTGGGAGTCTGAGATTCACATGAATGCACTGCTGTATTTAAAATAGATAACAAAAAAATAACAAAAAATAAAATCGATAACAATCAAGGACCTACTCGAAACAAATAGAAACAAATCAGATTTTTTAATTAAAAAAGACTTCCTCAACTCCTGTTCCAGAGTTTAAAAAGACTAGACATTGCAGGTCTTTTACATACACTTATTATAACAAATGAGACTGAAACGTTACTAAGAATTTTCAGTTTCTTTCCCCCCAGCACAAATCTGTCTGCTGTCACAGGAAACAGTGTCTTGTTCAGAAGCATTTTGCTCAGAGGTGCAGTTTGTGTGACCTACGGAACAGAGGTCAGACCTTTGTAAACAGGTTGGAGGGGCAGCCCCTACACATTCACTTGAGGGATGTATTTCCTCTGAGCCTGAACAGGAAAAAACAAACAAACAAAAAATGCCTTTATGCCTGTAGATGGCCTCATTCCAGAGGATTAAGAGAGGGCTGGATAATTTAATCTCAAATAAAATGAAATGTAGACAACTTTGTGACTTGCCATTTGAGAATGTAGATTTGTCTGCCTCTGGTTGTTTATTTCATTATAAACGGAGTTTGAAGTCACGTTCTCTTTCCTTCTTCAGGGAGAAAGGAAGCTATCTGGAATACGATCCCACGTAATTTATGTGACTCCCTCTTCAAGCCACCTGGAGGAAGGACGCTTGCCTGTATCACAGATGATTACAGAGGAGGGAGCAAAGTGTTACCGAAGCAACTAGGCTTTACAAGATGGAGGGTTTCGTGCCAAGATAGCTAGCCTGGGGACATGGCGAGGGAGTTATTAAAATCAGCTCAAGGGTTAGCAGGAGGATTCTGGAGAGGGGACAGTGTCCAGAGGAGTGCTGAAGGCAGGTGGGTCTCTGTGTGCCTGGTGGCGGTAATTACCGAATGGCAGCCCTGAGCGAGCCAGGGGCATCCATCAGAGCCGCAGCCACTCACTTCCTGGAACAAGTTGTAATGTCTGTTTATCATAGACTTTAATTCCCCGATGAAGGGAACAAAGGCGAGGATCAAAACAGAGCAAATTTTTTTGACACTAGGAAGTGAAGCAAGGGACTAACCTCCTCTCAATCCCATCTTTGTTCAAATAAACCCCCGCCTTAAACTCATTCCCATGTCAGTCAAAGCCCACATGAAAACCGCCTCCCTGACTAAAGTCACAAAAGAAGCAGAGCAGGACAGGGAAGTGACCTCCCTTAGAGTGGGAGCCGCATGCCGTCGTCTGAGCCAGGCCTCTGGGTGCATTTGGGAAAGTCATCAACCCTCGGAGCTGGGAGCATTTTGTTTCACTTTGCTACTTGGTTGTTTTTTCATTAGCAGTCGCTGTGACGGCCTCCTATGTGAGTAAAGGCTGGGGTCTTCTCTAAAAGCTAATAGTCATTTTAAAAAGAGTGCAGGGTGCTCTTCTTTTATTTTTCCGGGGTCAAACCTCAACAGTGCTCTTCCAATGAATCAAATTTTGCAATCTTGGAAATTTTAGATTTAGTAATTTTCCTTAAAAGCATCCCGACCCAGGGATCAAACCGACATCTCTTGTGCCCCTGCACTGGCAGGTGGATTCTTCAGCACTAGCACCACTTGGGAAGCCCCAGAGTATCCCAGCTGCTCTAATAGCGATGACTGTGTTGGGGGGACTCAGTGTGGGGCAAACCTCAGGGCAGGTTCAGTTTCGATTTATAGGCAGAAGACGCATGAGAGAGGCTTTCCTGCTCTCACTGTCCATGTTCTGGGTCTTATGCAACACCAGCTAACAATAAGGTCCCATTTATTTATCCACAGAATACATAAGGGAAGCATGGGATGGTTACCTAGAAATAGGATATTTGGAAGGAAGAAGGATGAGCTTTTTTTATTACTTTTTTTTTGCATTTGCTGTTTTTTTTTTTATTTTTTTATTGAAGGATAATTGCTTTACAGAATTTGTTTGTTTTCTGTCAAACCTCAACATGAATCAACCATAGGTATACATATGTCCCCTCCCTTTGGAACCTCCCTCCCAATTCCCTCCCCATCCCACCCACTCAAACACAGAGCCCCCGTTTGAGTGTCCTGAGACATACAGCGAATTCCCATTGGAATGGATAAAGAAGTGTGGTACATATACACAATGCAACATTACTCAGCCATGAAAAGGAACACGTTTGAGTCAGTTCTGATGAGGCAGATGAACCTAGAACCTATTATCCCAAGTGAAGTGAGTCAGAAAGAGAAAGATAAATATTGTATTCTAAGGCACATACACAGAATCTAGAAAAGTGGTACTGAAGAATTTATTTACAGGGCAGCAATGGAGAAACAGACAGAGAATAGACTTATGGACACGGGGAGAGGGGAGGAGAGGGTGAGATGTGAGGATGAGCTTTTATACTGAAGAAACTAAGGAGAGACACTCCCCTCTTGGCTTCACAAGGCAAAGCACAGTGAGTTCTGCTCCGGGCTTCTCTCCCAGGAGAGAGCACCCAAGGGGAAGGGAGGCCGGGGCCGGGGGTGGGTCAGCTGCTAACAGGCCAGACACTGCCCGGCTGGGAAGGAAGCGGAGGTCCAAACAGGAAGTGAGACAGACACAGTGGCATCGAGTCACAAACCCGACAGGACTTCGAGGGCGTCGGCTGGACCAACCTGCCCCCACCAAGGTGAGCACAGCCCTGGAGAAAAGGACCACGTCCTTCTCCTGCCATCACGTTTGTTTGGAGGAAAGGTCTTCAGGTTACAGGGAGATGGCCTAATGGGAGGGATGGGTTCTGAGTGCATGAACAGGAACTTTCTGGTAAGTGGGGGGAAGTGACTAAGACACACCACACACGTGTGCACATGCACACACTCCCACACACACACACAGGCGCTCATACCCCAAACTGGGTGCAGAGCTGTCTTGCGAGGTCTGAGGAGCACAACCCAGGCCCGACCCTGAGAGGTCAGCAGATCTCACCTCGTCTCTGCTGCCTCAACCTCAACAAAGGTACCCGCCAACGAGGCTGGGAAACTCGGAGGCACGCGAGCCCGTTTGTGACGGAGCCGGAATGGCTGCTGCGTTAACTGTGGAGCGTCACGGCAAGGGCCGCTGTCTCCGGCTGCCGCTGCTTTGGGGTCTCACAGGAAACAGGACGGACACCGTGAGCGCCGCACCGACTCCTGACCGCCATCCAGCCCCTTCATTTCCCCTCTCCTGCAGGGCTGGGGCTTGACCTTGCGTGAACACCAATCAAAGCTGAACTGGGGTCAACCGCAGGAAACCTGCCAGTGATCTTTAATTCAGATGTGCTGTGGGAGTTTCAGGCGATGTACCTGGAGGTTTGCAGTCGCTGTCAGAGTGGCCCACTGCTCATTCCTGTGTCGCTGAGGAAAATACAAGCCGACGGCAGAACAGACCTGTTTGCCCCAAGCAGAGGCTCCTGAAATGAAGGCTAGATGTTGTCATTCTGAGGGCAGACGCTCAGGGGGTTGGTTTTCACGCACACACTCAAAAGTCTTCATTCCAGAAATACATTTTATGTCATTGAATTTCAAATACATATTTGGTTTCCTGACCCTATGCTGGAAACTAGAGACACAAAAGCAAGTAACAGTGACCTCTGCACTCTGACCTCAGGGACCAATCGCCTTTATCGCATCTGCTGATTGGACCCAGTGAAGGCTCTCCCCTATCATAGAGCAATTATCAAATATTTGTTCAGCCTGAGTTAAGTCTTTTAAACAATATCAAGAAACAAATTTATATTGATTTAAACTTGAAACGTCTAAGCTGTCTTCATGAAAAATATATGGCATTCCTATATTCTCATATGGGCAGTCTTTCTTCTTTTTAACACTTCACCCCTGGTTGTGGTATATAATTATAGGTTTCTAAGGACAAACAACTCACAAAAGCACAGTATACCAGGCAGTGGCACAAAGGATTTTCACATCTCTTGTGGCACCTTGAGGAAGCATTTGGGCAGTGGGTACCAGCTGACCACCTCCAAACCCTCCAGAGAAGGTTTAGCATGGTTCCTCCACCTAAAGGGTGGAGGAACTTTTTCCTATAGGGAAAGAAGGATGTTGAAGCCTCTTGTTTGAAGGACATGAGCTGAATGAGAAGCAGATTTGATGCTAAGCTCACTGCCCCAGGACAGACCTGCCCTGTGTAGGTTCCAGCTTGAACTTGAAAGAACACTTATAATCTGCCACTCTACACATCATACAAAATGCACAAAAGAAAGAGGGGGCGAAGCAGCACTAAAGACGTTGGAGAACTAGGTCTGGGGTAAGAATTCAGGCTGGTCGTCAGATCCTCATTCTTCTCCCGAAAACTCTCCAGAGGTGCGGTCAGTCTCCTGCCTCCTCGAGGACATTTGATGTGATGTAAAATGGAATGTAAAAAGCAGAGACATCATTTTGCCGACAAAGGTCTCTATAATCAAAGCTGTGGTTTTTCCAGTAGTCATGTACGGATGTGAGAATTGAACCATGAAGAATGCTGAGCACTGAAAACTGATGCTTTCAAATTGTGTTGGAGGAGACTCGAGAGTCCCTTGGACCGCAAGGAGATCCAACAAGTCAATCCTAAGGGAAATCAACCCTGAATATTCATTTTAAGGACTGATGCTAAAGTTGAAACTCCAATCCTTTGGCCACCTGGTGTGAAGAGCCGACTCATTGGAAAAGATCATGATGCTGAGAAAGATTGAAGGCAGTAAGAAGAGGGGAACAGAAGATGAGATGCTTGGGTGGTATCATTGACTCAATGGATTTGAGTTTGAGAAAACTCTAGGAGATGGTGAAGGACAGGTAAGCCCGGAATGCTGCAGTCCATGGGGTCACAAAGAGTCAGACATGACTGAGCAACTGAACAAGAACAGAGCCTCATTCCTCTCCCCAAAACTCTCTAGAGATGCTGTCAGTTTCCTGTCTCCTTGAGGACATTTGCTGGGATGCAAGCTATTGTCCCTGGGTACAGGATGGAGAAAAAGAAGAGTCCTGTCTTACACTTCCATTATTCTAAGGCGGTTCATTATAGACTGAGTGTCCAACCATGGCTGGGTCCTTCCTGATCATATATGAGAAAACTGTGGAATACCTCTCTTGTCCAGGGAAGAACAATCCTGACCCAAAGAGGAGAAGCTCTGTGGTATGACTGCAGATGGGCTGCTAAAAGGGAATTCAGGAAAATGAGGATGAGGGGACTGAAGTGTGTGAAAGAGACTCTGCCGTGGACCCCCAGAGGTGAGAGGGACCCCCAGTTTCAGCGTGGCAGCTGTGATAGCCAGTTTTATTAGTCAACTTGGCAGGGCCGTGGCACTCAGGTATCAGGTCTCTGGCGTCTCCTGCGTTGGCAGGCAGATTCTTGACCACTGCCCCACCTGGGAAGGTTGGCAGTTTCCACACATCGTGTTGCTGTGAAGGTAAAACTGATGGTGAAAAAGTGAAGTCACTCAGTCGTGTCCGACTCTTAGCGACCCCATGGACAGCAGCCCACCAGGGTCCTCCATCCATGGGATTTTCCAGGCAAGAGTACTGGAGTGGGGTGTCATTGCCTTCTCCAGGGGATCTTCCCAACCCAGGGATCTAACCTGGGTCTCCCACACTGTAGGCAAATGCTTTTCCCATCTGAGCCACCAGGGAAGTCAGACTTCCCTGACTGATGGACTTTGACTAAAGCAGATTACCCTCTATAATCAGCGGACCTCGTCTAATTGGATAAAGACCTTCATAGTAAAAGACTGAGGTCCTCGAAGGAAGAAGGACTTCTGCCCGCAGTCTTGAACTGCGGCATTAACTCTTCCCTGCATCTTATCTCCAGACACAAAAATGAAACCAACCTTTAAGATGCCAACAGCTTTCTCAACAGCCACATTTATTTTCAATCAGTTTCAACTTCCCTTAAGGTTTTTTTAGACAATTTTTTAAAATCACCCCATCCCATATAACACAGATCCTATATATTTGCTTGCAAATTGTATGTATATCTATGTTCCCTCAAAGTTATTTTTATTTCCTTAGAACACAATATTGTTGCTGGTGAAAATGCAGACTCCACAGCTCTTCATGAGTGGCTGAGCACTGGAGGAAGAAATCCCATCAGAGTTTTAACTAGTTGTAACTAGAAGACTGAGTATTTGCGCTTCCTCTCCAGGGAGCTCCTCAGTATTTCCAAATCATGCTTTCACTTGTCTCTAGTCGAGAGCATGACAAATGGACTTGCATTGCCATGACAACTCTATCCACAAATCAGAGACAGCAGAAGTCATCAGCAGAGCATCCCTTCAAAGTCTTATCTGCTCCCCAGAACTTTCTATTTTCTCCATATGTCAATCCTGGCGACCACCATTCTACTCTGTGTTTCCATGAGTTCGTTGTTTATTTATTTTTTTTTTTAAGATTCCACACTTAAATGTTATGCAGTATTTCTGTTTCTCTGGTTTATTTTATTGGCTCACAATTTTTCTTTTAGTGTTATGTGGCTGGTAATGAAAGTATCCATAATCAATAAAGAATAAATGCAACCCCCCTCCCCCTGAGAAAGCAACACTCACAGGATCCACTTGGATAAAGCTGTGAACTTAGTTACTTTTCAAAAGTACACTTCAGTGAGTTCCTAAGTTGAAGTTAGGTAGTAGGAAATAGAGGCCATTAACACTTGGAAGAAATGAGTGTAACCTCTTTTCCCTTCCTTTCTCTGCGTGTTACTTGATCTTTTCCTCCAAAATTAATATCTCCAACTGTGTTCTGAATCTCATGCCCTTTCATCATCTCCAGTGTCTTATGACTTCAGTCAATAACTTAATCTTTCATCATCATTCTTTTTACAAATGTTCACATGCCAAAAAAAAAAAAAAAACAGTCACTACAATGTGCAGCGTATTATTCCATTCTAAGATACTGCATTTTTAAGTATGAGCTTACATTTTCAACATTCACCATGTCTAAATGCTTCATTTTTCCCTTACCAAAAAAGGCTGGCTTTTGCCAAATTCTCCCTGCCCTTTGTTAAGATCATCAGTCTCTCTGCCAGCCTGGAATGCCCTCCATATCACTCTCAGTCAGCTCCTCCTCCTCATTTTTTTTTTTTTTTTGAGACTCATCTTAAGCGTTTAAGAAGTGATTCTTCCACTTCACTCACCATTTCTGCACCCCTCCTTTGCCTTGGTCCCGAGCCTTCACCTTCTGGGGCCCTCAGCAGGGAATTCTCCCACCACAGCACTTGTTACACTCTCTCATAAATGTCACGTCACCTAACTGTGACCTTGCTGGATGAAGACAGGAATTTGGGGTAGGAGTTATATTCATTTCTGGGTCTCCAATGCCTACACCATTCCCCGAAATAATATGTTTTCACACATGTCTATTGAATGATAAAACAAATGACTGATTGATAAAAACACAAATAACTGGATGGGAGAGAAAAGATAAGAATGCTTTAAAATAACCTGCTGATGCAACAGCTTGACTAAATAACCGTGAAATGTTAACTGTGCTGAATGAATTCTCCACTTCCAAAGATAAGCTGAAAGCTTCCACAGCATGACTTGCCACTGAGGTCCCCAAGATGTAACTATCTCACGCAAGCCGAGTACACACCTCCCCGGGACAGACACCTCCATGGCTCTTAGCGATGTGCCCACAACTCAGGACTCAGCCTCCAGAAGCATTTCAACAAATTCTTTGTGATGTTAAAAGTTTGCTGTCTCAGTAAAATGGAGGCGAGCAGCAGCACTAGGAACTCCAGGGTAGTTATCCTTGGCGGCCTCCTTGCTATTGAGTGCATCCAATATAATGCCATTAACAGAGTATAGAGAACACCGTTCCTTTCTTTGTTGTTGTTGAAGGAAGAACAGTTATCTATCTTTTCCTTAATATTGCTACATGGCTGTGACTTTATATTAGAAGCCTGTCATGATTCATATAAATTAGAGCTAGAAACGTTCTTCGGAATCAACTGTATTTCAAGAGAAAAACACCTAACAAAAGATAATTGGTCTTTGATCAAAATATTCAGCAAGCACTTTATTATGTTCAAGTCAAAATTCTAATTTTAAATGAGTTTGAATATTTCAGGGTATATTTTCTTTGGTGCATTTTTTAAATTGACACGAAAAGTCTTTTTTTTCTTAATAGTTGGAAAGTGCCCAAGGACCATCATTAAATATTAAAAGGTGAGGGGAGCCATATGGTCACCTCTGAGGGATTTCAAGATCTTGGTGGCACTCCATCTGCACCAGTAACAATTTAGTCATTACAGCAAGGACACGGAGGGACTCCGAAGTGGACTCGCGTGGGAGGAAGCTCAAGTGGGAGGTGGCAGAGTGCCAGGCCTGCCAGGCTTAGACCTCCTTCTCTCCTCTGGGCGCCTTTGGACCGAGCAAACTTGTACAACATACAGTTACTGAAAGTCAAGAAATTCATCCCTTGATGCACACTTTTTTTGAAAAGAGATTCTATATTTACAAAAATGATATCATCTGTTGTGCGATATAGACATTAAGAAAGGGCTTGCTCCTTGAACACAGGGATCAGCCTATTTCAAAATCATATGTTGGCTGCAAAAAATACCTCTCTCTTGGATGTTGAGATGGGAAAATACTCATAGTTTACTCAGATTTGATTACCACTGTACAGTTAATTTCCAAATATCTATTCTCTGAACTAAGGGGATTACCTCTGAACTAAGGGAATTGTACAGCTGGAATGGATAATCGCACTGGGGGGGTCTCCTGCATTGCAGGCAGATTCTTTACCAACGGAGCTATCAGGGAAGCCAAGATAAAGAGATACCTGCTATTATAGTCACTTTCTCCACATGTTAATGGCCCCTGTTGCAGACTCCCTAATTTCATTTTAGGAGCCCATCGAGGCATGCTGTTGAAATGCATCTAAAGTTCACACCTTTATCCAAGTGAGGCCTAGAAATGATGAGAATAAAACCAATAACTGCTGTTTTTTGCATAATTTCAACTCTTGTTTGCCTGTCTCCCTAAAGCTGTATTTCTCTAATCATCTATCTCTCCATTTTACTACCCAATATACAATGGAAGGAGAGATAAGAAAGCCTTCCTCAGATTTCAATGCAAAGAAATACAGGAAAACAATAGAATGGGAAAGACTAGAGATCTCAAGAAAATTAGAGATACTAAGGGAACATTTCATGCAAAGATGGGCACAATTAAGCACAAAAATGGTATGGACCTAACAGAAGTAGAAGATATTAAGAGGTGGCAGGAATATACAGAAGAACTGTACAAAAACTGGCTTCATGGCCCAGATAACCATGATGGTGTGATCACTCACCTAGAGCCAGACATCCTGGAATGTGAAGTCAAGGGGCCTTAGGAAGCATCACTACGAACAAAACTAGTTGAGGTGATGAAATTCCAGTTGAGCTATTTCAAATCCTAAAAGATGATGCTATGAAAGTGCTTTACTCTATATGCCAGAAAATTTGGAAAACTCAGTAGTGGCCACAGGACTGGAAAAGGTCAGTTTTCATTCCAATCCCAAAGAAAGGCAATGCCAAAGAATGTTCAAACTACCACACAATTGCACTCATCTCACACACTTGCAAAGTAATGCTCAAAATTCTCCAAGCCAGGCTTCAACAGTATGTGAACCGTGAACTTCCAGATGTTCATGCTGGATTTAGAAAAGGCAGAGGAATGAGAGGTCAAATTGCCAACATTGCTGGATCATTAAAAAAGCAAGAGAGTTCCAGGAAAACATCTGCTTTATTGACTATGTTAACGCCATTGACTGTGTGGATCAGAACAAACTCTGGAAAATTCTTCAAGAGATGGGAATACCAGACCACCTGACCTGCTTCCTGAGAAGTCTGTGTGCAGGTCAAGAAGCAACAGTTAGAATTGGACATGGAACAACAGACTGGTTCCAAATTGGGAAAGGAGTATGTCAAGGCTGTATATTGTCACCCTGCTTATTTAACTTATATGCAGAGTACATTATACGAAATGCCTGGCTGGATGAAGCACAGGCTGGAATAAAGGTTGCAGGGAAAAATATCAATAACCTCAGATATGCAGATGACACCACCCTTATGGCAGAAAGCAAAGAGGAACTAAACAGCCACTTGATGAAGGTGAAAGAGGAGAGTGAAAAAGCTGGCTTAAATCTCAACATTCCAAAAATGAAGATCACAGCATCTGGTCCCATCACTTTATGGGAAATAGATGGGGAAACAATGGAAACAGTGACAGACTTTATATTTGGGCTCCAAAATCACTGCAGATGGTGACTGCAGCCATGAAATTAAAAAACGCTTGCTCCTTGGAAGAAAAGTTATGACCAACCTAGACAGCATATTAAAAAGCAGAGACATTACTTTGCCAACAAAGGTCCATCTAGTCAAAGCTATGGTTTTCCCAGTAGTTGTGTATGAATGTGAGAGTTGAACTACGAAGAAAGCTGAGTGCTGAAGAATTGGTGCTTTTGAACTGTGGTGTTGGGGAAGACTCTTGAGAGTCCCTTGGACTGCAAGGAGATCCAACCAGTCCATCCTAAAGGAAGTCAGTCTGGAATATTCATTGGAAGGACTGATGCTGAAGCTTAAACTCCAATACTTTGGCCACCTGATTCGCAGAACTGACTCATTTGAAAAGACCCTGATACTGGAAAGATTTAAGATGGGAGGAGATGGGGATGACAGAGGATGAGATGGTTGGATGGCATCACTGACTCAATGGACATAAGTTTGAGTAAACTTTGGAAGTTGGTCATGGACAGAGAAGCCTCACATGCTGCAGTCCTTGGGGTCAAGAGTTGGACATGACTGAGTGAACTTAACTGAACTAATAAAATGGAGTGACTCAGTGTTCCTCACTTAAGAGTCTAGCAACTTGTCAACATCTCATAGCTGGTAAGTGGCAGATTCCAAAATCAAACACACATCCACCCAGCACCAAATGTTGAGTTCTTTTATTACATTCGAAGCCTGGATAGAGGTCACCACAGTTGTGTTTTTTTCCCAATTGGAGTACAGTTGCTTTGTAATATTGTGTTGGTTTCTGTTGTACAATGATGTGAAGCAGCTATATATACACATGTATCCCTTTCCTCTTGGACCTCACTTCCATCCACCATCCTACCCTTCTGGGTCATCACAGAGTACTGTGCTGAGTCTCTGTACTATGCAGCGAGTTTCCACTGGCTGTCTATGTTATGTATGGCAGTGTACATATGTCAGTCCCAATTCATCCCATCCTCCCCAACCACATCCACACATCTCTTCTCTACACCTGTGTCTCTATTCCTGCCGTACAAATAGGTTTATCTGTACCACTTTTCTGGATTCTACATATATCAATTGTTACATTAAAAAAAAAAAAAAAAACAGCATCCCTCAGGCTCAGATAAAGTTCATGAGCTGCCCAACATCTCCCTGGCAGGCTTCCTCCACAAAGAACAGGCACAGCTCGGAGCCCGAGGGGTGTGTTGAAGCAGAGCCCCTCTTCTGTCTAGGGCCCTGGGCTTCTCTTCACTTTACTCTGTTGTTTTGCCAGCATTGCCTAATGTGTTGGTGAACAGCTGTTCGCTGCACCCCATTACAGTCCTTTGGACTTCTATATGGTCAGGGTGGTATCTCCTCTTCTGTTCCTGATTTCTGCAGCTTGAACATTCTTCTTTTTTTTTTTTTTTTCTTGATCAAACTAATTAATATTTGTCAACTTTTTTGGACTTTTTGAAGAACTAACATTTGATTTTAACAATTTTCTCTATCATTTTTCTATTTTATTCATTTCTGTTCTCATCTGTATTATTTCCTTATTTCTGCTTGCATTGGTTCCGTTTCCTCTTTGCTTACTCTTCTCTCTGACATTGAGCATATTTTCTTGAATGGATGGTTCTTCATTTCTCTATGCACTTAGAGCAAATGTTGTTCATTGTTCAGATGCTCAGTCATGTCCAACCCTTTGCAACCCAATGGACTGCAGCATGCCAGGCCTCCCCGTCCTTTGCTATCTCCCAGTGTTGCTCAAACTCATGGCCATTGAGCTGGTGATCCCATCCAACCACCTCATCCTTTATCATCCCCTTTCCTCCTGCCTTCAGTTTTTCCCACCATCAGGGTCTTTTTCTAATGAGTCACTTCTTTGCATCAGGTGGCCAAAGGATTGTAGCTTCAGCTTCAGCATCAGTCCTTCCAGTGAATATTCAGGGATGATTTCCTTTAGGATTGACCAGTTTGATCTCCTTGCTATTCAAGGGACTCTCAAAAGTCTTCTCCAACACCACAGTTCAAAAACATCAATTCTTCAGTGCTCAGCCTTCTTTATGGTCCAACTCTTACATCCATATATGACTACTGGAAAAAAAAAAAAAAAAAACATAGTTTTGACTATATGGACCTTTGCTAGCAAAGTGATGTCTCTGCTTTTTAATCTACCTTTTAATAAGACCCTTTGGGCTTCTCTGGTGACTCAGCTGATACAGAATCTGCCTGTAATGTGGGAGACCTGGGTTTGACCCCTGGGTTGGGAAGATCTCCTGGAGAAGGGAATAGATACCCACTCCAGTATTCTGGCTTGGAGAATTCCATGGACTGTATAGTCCACAGGGTCACAAAAAGTCAGATACAACTGAGTGACTTTCACTTTAGGACTTTAAATGATTTACTTTTATAATTTCCTCTGGATAAAAGTCTGTTTGTTGCAGATAAAGTCCACTGGGCTCCTCACTCCACAATTCCTGGAGTCAGTCTCACTATTTCATTTTAGAGCAGGGAGCAGAGATGCTAAAGATCACAGAATTATTCTTTCGAGTTCTGTAAAAAAACCATGCATGTTTCCTTTAGGAGCAGAAGTACAGAGGAGTGAATCAAGGAATAGTTAGGATCCATTGAACTCCCTGAGATTTTATGAGTCCCATAATGGGACTTAAGTGCTTGGCAAAATTGCATTTATTTGATTACTTGATTATGTCTGACTCTTATAATTTCCCCTTTTTATCAATTTGATATTTAATAAAATATGAACAATGCTCTTTCCTGAAACACTTTTTAAGATATTTAACAACTTAAATTTTTTTTATTGAAATATATTTGGTTTACAATGTCATGTTAGTTTCAGGTGAACAGCACAGTGGTTTAGTTATTTTTCAGATTCTGTTTTTTTTTTTCTTACAGGTTTTTACAAAACATTAAGTATAGTTCCCAGCAGGTTTCATTGGTTACTGATTTATAGTAGGTTGTATATGTTAATTCCATCTTCCTAATTTATCCCTCTGCTCACCTTCCACTTTGGTAACCAAACATTTGTTTTCTATATCTGAGGGTCTATTTCTGCCTTGTAAATAAGTTCATTTCTCTCTTTTCTCAAATGCCATGTGAAATCTGTCTTTTTCCATCTGGCTTACTTTACTTACCCTGCAAAAATAGGTACTTCCTCCAGAAAGCTTGCCAGTTTTCATCAGGAATCTAGGCACCAACCCTTGTTACTGAAGATTTATTCAGGGAGTTTTGTGTGCTGAATCAGGAAAGTTGGGTGTTGGAATAGGTGAAAGGGGAGGGTGAAGTCTCTGAAATAAACATATATTGTGGAAATAGGTCGCTAAGACTGGTTCATCTAAGATCCAGCCCAAGGGACAAGTGGCTGTGGCAGAGTGTGGTCCAGATGGCTCAGGACTCAGCCCTGGGGACACAGGGCGCTCTCCCCATTCCGAGGCTTCTATCCACGGGCCCTACAGACCCAGCATTATAGCCGCACAGATGTGGGCCAACAACACTCTGCAGCTACTTGGCGTTTCACTTAGAGCTGGGCGAGCTGCAAAATTCTTAGATAATTCAAATTGAAGGGCAGAGTTAGGTACTTGAGAGTGAGTAGGGCGTGAAGGAGCACTGACCAACTAAAATACAGTCATAAACAAATAAGTGGCTAAAGGTGGTCCTAGTGTGTAGTTGCAATTCATGTGGATTACCCAAACAAGGATGCGAATAGTCATTCATTGAACCCACCTAGAAGAAGTGAAAGTGTTAGTTGCTCAAACCAAAGTGAAAGTTGCTCAGTCAAGCCTGACTCGTTGCGACCCCATGGAACATATCCCACCAGGCTCCTCTTCCATGGGGATTCTCCAGGCCAGAATACTAGAGTTGGTAGCTGTTACTTTCTCCATCATGTCCAACTCCTTATGACCCCATGGACTCCATCCAATGAACTGCAGACTCCTCTGTCCATGAAATTCTCCAAGTGAGTATATTGGAGTGGGTTGCCATGCCTTCTTCAAACCCACTTAGACATGTACCCAAATACAAACTTTAAAATATTTAATTATTTCCTGCTGATTATGGATAATCGCCCCAGGGTTTTTCAGCACAGAATAGCAAATGACAGAAAATTGCCAGAGTTGGGGCGTATTCCGGTAGTTTTATGAACTTAATTTTGCCAAGAACACAAGTCCTAATAAGGGACTCATAAAATCTAAGGGAGGTAAATGGAATTTTAAAATATTCCTTTATTATTGAAAGCAATTCAGTGAAAAATTAACAGACAGAATATACCAACTGTTGACCTCCAGTGAGCAAAAACTAGCCATCACTTTTTTTTAATTAATTTTACCTTGTTATCTTTGTAGAATTGCATGCAGTTGTAAGGAACTGCAGTGAGATCTCCTATTCTTTTGCTGAGTTAACCAAAGGTAAATAGGGTGGAGCTGGCAAAGCTGCAGCACAGCATCACCAGTGAGATACGGACTGCGATGCAGTCAAGACACGGAACCTTCACCAGCACGGGGGCCCCTCTTGGTGCCCACTCCGCCTGCTCCTCCTTGACCCTGAGCAAGTGCTAACATCATCTCTGTAACCACAACCCCATCAGCTCAAGAGTGTTATGCAGGGCTTCCCTGGTGGCTCAGTGGTAAAGATGAACAGACACAACACACCTCCCTTGTCAGCACTTCTAGGCTGGTGGGAGACAGGGGCGGCGAGCAGGGGTTATTACCAGCCTGGGTTAAGATAAGACCTGAGTGATTCCAAGAAGCTTTTTTTTTTTTCAAAGGATACCTGTTATGGACATCCTTCCAGAAGGGGTGTCTGAGGCCCAAAGGCCGAGTCGTGCTTGCTGGAAAAGAGTGAAAGTTGAAAGAGGGAAGAAACCTCTCCATGCTTGAGGAAGAGAGGGGGACACCTGATAATATTTGGTGTGCTCACTTCTATAATCTTGACATCAAAATTATAACCTTTCAGAGGTTATAAGAACAGGGACCACTCAAAAGAGAAATAGGCAAACACTTCACATAAGAAAGTAGCATTTTATAAAAAAGAATTTTTCAGAAGGCAGAAATGTGTATAAATGGAAAAGAGACATTTCTTTCCCATTGATAAATATTTAAATTATTTTGTTAACTAAATGAGTAGTAATTTTGTACATGTTACAAAATAAAATTCATGCTTTGAATATTCCTTGACCGAACCATATAGATTAGAAATATGCATTTTTACCTGCTATCTTCCTACAGGTACAATTTATGTATTTTCATGCATTTAGGAAAGATGAGATTTTTCTGGAAGAGTATTTGTATTTCATGAGATTCAAAGTTTGGAGTTATCAAGCTGACTAGCCATTGACTGAATTCAACATGATCTTGCTGTCATTTTATATCAAGTCTAATATAAAAATTGTGAAGAGAAGCTTTGGCCTGCATTTTTTATTTTATACAAAAAAGGAATTTGATGAAAAATATTCTTGATGTTCTGAGTATGATGACAGCCATATGTTCCTTCAACATTTGCCTTTATCAGAGCGGGGAATTTGTTTCAAACAAATACACTTAATATTCAAGTTGCTGTCAGAGACAGCACAAGTGTCAAAAATTTGGCAGACAGTGAATAAAATTTGGGATGCTGTTTTATTGTTAATTTTTCTCTATCTGCTTTTAAAGTTTTAATCTCAGGTCTAAAACTGACTTACAGTCAATTAATTCTCAGCATGTTAATAACAGTCCCAACTGCAATGAGGGTCTATAAAGGTCCCTTTCCATCATTAAGTATCAGCTCCTCTGTCCACACATTTCTCCAGGTAAGAATACTGGAGTGGGTGCCATGTCCTCCTCCAGGGGATTTTCCTGACCCAGGGATCGAATCCGAGTCCTCTGCAGCTCCTGCACTGCAGGTGGATTCTTTACCCACTGAGCCACCAGGGAAGCCCATTAATAAGTCAGTAGCCATGCTTTCTGGAACTCCAGTGGGAACCAATTCACAAAGAGTTGGACATGACTGAGTGACTTTCACTTTGGTTTGAGCAAATAACACTTTCAGTTCTTCTAGGTGGGTTAAATGAATGAGTATTTAACGTCCTTTTTGGATAATCCAGAAACTTTGAATGTCATGAAATAGCAATACTCTTTCAGAAAAATCTCATCTTTCCTAAATTCATGAAAATAGATAAATTGCACCTGTAGGAAAATAGCAGGTAAAAATGCATTTTCTGGGACAATTCAGTTTAGTCAGTGTTATCTCAGGGAGCCTTTGTTGATAAGACTGCAGAGTGTCGTATCTTGGACTCTCGCTTGTCCTTATTTTAGGAACCCCGTATAAACCAATTATCTTCACCCATTTCCTTATTCATTTGCATATCGACTCATAAATTGCTAAAATAAATGTTTACTGAGTGCTTCCTCTGCATCTCATGAAAGACCAGTGGGGTAAAACCAGCAATTGTAAAGGAAAAGTTATCCTGGCACCTGTGTGAGTGTGGGGCCGTGTCTTAAAATTTGCTTATTCTTTGTTTGGAAGTTTATGAAGAATTTCCATGAACCATGAGGGGTTTGATCATTTCAGAGATTGAGTTTTCTGGATCTTCATCGCAAGTACTCACAGAACTGGTTTGCAGGAGAACAGAACAGAGCAATTGGTAGGCGCTTGTTCACTTTACAAAAGAAGCGCCTTGTTCTTGTCACTCAGTTATGTCTGACTCTTTGCAGCCCCACGGACGGCAGCAAGCCAGGCTCCCCTGTCTTTCACTGTCTCCTGGAGTTCTCTCAAATTCATGTCCATTGAGTCCATGATACCATCCAACCATCTCATCCTCTGTCGTCCCCTTTTCCTTCCTGCTTTCAATCTTTCCCAGCATCAGGGTTTTTTTTCAGTGAGTCAGCTCTTCACGTCAGGTGGCCAAAGGACTGAAGCATCAGCTTCAGCATCAGTCCTTCTAATGAATATTAAGTGTTGATTTCCTTGAGGATTGACTGGTTGGACCTCCTTGCTGTCCAAGGAACTCTCAAGAGTCTTCTCAGGCATCACAGTTTGAAAGCATCAGTGCTTCAGCACTCAGTGTCTCTATTGTCCAACTCTTACATCCATATATGGCTACTGGAAAAACCATAGCTTTGACTACAGATCTTTACCAGTAGCAAGGTGGTATCCTGCCCCTGTGTGTGAAAAAACCAAGTTCCCAGCATCTGTGATCAGAATGTCCCAGCACAGCGATTCTGTAGGTTTCCAGCCTCCTTGACAATGAGAAGGCACAGTGAACACCATGCCCTGACCTGATAGGATATCTTGCTGGGATGATCTGATTGCAGATTATGGTGGATGGGATGCTGGGAATAAAGACCTTTCTGTTACATGGTTTTCTTACCGCCATCTTCCAGCCATTGTTAAAGAGGGTACAGTGCCTAAGAGGGTCTATTATGAGACAAAACCCAGAGTTCTGGAATTCTTTAGCAGTGTCAAAGTTTTAAACTTCCTTTGGATTAAATTCATGAGCAGAACTTTATGTGACTTTTTTCAGATTTGGTTTGTGCTATTCTGTTAGACATGAAAACATATTTTAGAAGTTAAATCACAAAATATTATTTTCTAGTCAATTCTCAGTTCATCCTAAAAAATGTTTACATGTTCTTCTGTCAGTTAACCAAAAATAAAATACTCTGCAGACTACTGTGCTGATTGGATTCAGCAATATATAGACTTATCTCTTTATTAAACACGTAGGAAAAAAAATCAGTGACATTAGGAGCAGCATTTTGAATGCAATTTCACATTTTTAGCATTAAATTTTATAACAATATGAAACACAAGTTGTTTTAAATGATGTGTACTAATATTATTTGTAATATTTTAACTCTTGGATCTTTTAATCACAGACAGGATACAAATATACATTTGAATTTACATACATTCTTTTTTTCAGATAAGTTTGATAGGATGATCTCTAAAAGTTTCACTTATAAATATGTTTTACTTCTATAAAAACTTGTGGGGAAAAGTATAATTTGATCAAGGAGGAAAGTCAAAGTTATGAATCATTGGGGTGTTAAAGAACATGTACATATATTTTTAAAATTATCAAATCAGTGTGGTCTTTGGATTCTGTTAGATATTTTCAAATGTGATTTTCCATTTTTTTTAAATCACTGTTTACAATATGTTAGAATCATTGAAATAAATAAAACACCTATCTGAAGTTCTGTGAGTAGATTTCAAATTTCTTTGAGGAGAATGTGTGCAAAGCCACCGAAGGTCGGCCGTGTGTGTGGTGATAAGCACCCTTCCCCCTCCTTGGCACACTCCGTGGAGGCTGCAGTTTCTGTGGTTCTCTGGACTAACTTGGAGATGAAGGCATTCAGAAGTGGAAGAGGCCTGCTTGCCACCGGCGCAGCAGAGCTGGGGAGCTGAAGGCACTGCATTCCATAAAGCCCCCCTTTTCCCAAGACATAGTGTCTGGTCAGGTCCTACCTCCATGATATCAAATGCTTAGTCGTCAGGTTCTTTCTGCAAACAAGCAACATCTCAGAACCCAAGCTCTAGTCGTGCTGAGAGATGTGTACCACTCTGAAAGAAAAATAAAGCACTGATTAAAGGAACAATAAAACTCCTTCCATGTAACTTGCTGTCTCATCCCTCACTTTAAGTCCTATGCTTTCTTTTCTGATTATGTTTTATCTTTGGTAGCTACATCATCTTTTCACTGAATCTTTGGTTTAGAATATGTCATCCCAGTGAATATCTATGCTCTGTCACTCACTTAGTAAAGCTATAATGTTCAGTACTGTATATACCTATACATAACTCTGAGAAGTCATCCACTATGGGAAGAATGAACAAGTATTATTATACTTGTTCATTTGCTTGTTGTCTCAGAAGAGGATATAGTTTTTTTTTTTTTAATCCCATGAGACTAGAAAATATGATACTATGCAGGGAGATGACACTTTGATTGAAAGAACAGAGACAAATTCTGACCAAGGAAAAAAATAGGAAATCTATTGTATTATATATTATGGAACCCAAGGAAGGCTAAACCCTCAGAATCTGGGTAGGTGAGAAACAGGCAATTCTAAGGATACCAGGACACTTATTGAACCACTGCCATCAATACCATCTGGTTTCAAATACTTCCAGCCTCTTTTTTTCCCAGTTGAAAAACAAAATTTCCTAGAGAGAGAATCTGATTAGTTTGGAATAGTTCGGGGCTTCCCTAAGTGGCTCAGACTGTGAACAATCCACCTGCCGTGCAGGAGATGTGGGTTCAATCCTTGAGTCAAGAAGATTCCCTGGAGAAGGGAATGGCGACCCACTCCAGTATTCTTGCCTGGAGAATTCTACTGATGGAGGAGCCCAGATGCCCACCACTTAATCAGTGAACTGGGACTGCAGCATGGGGCTTCTCAGAGACATGGTAGTGGGGTGAATTCTAACAGGAAGCAGGTCACAAACAAGCAGGTATTAACTGTGCGTTAGGAAGTCCATCAAAGACAGCCCACCTCCTCTTCCTACCACAGAAATGGATAGGGTGCAAAACCATCATTTGGCTTATATAGGCAGCTGTGTCCAACTCTCCTGAGAAAAGGGAGAATTATGTTTATGGTGTGGACTCTGGGAGAGGTTGAGTTATGTCCCTTCAAAATTTATATATTGAAGTCTTAATTACCAGTGTGAATGAATGTGATTGTGTTTGGAGAAAATTTCTTTAAAAGAATAACTGAGTTAAGATATGGTCACTGGGGGCCTCCCCAGTGGCTCAGTGGTAAAGAATCCATCTGCAATGCATGAGACTTAGGAGATGTGGGTTTGATCCCGGGAAGATTCCCTGGAGGAGGGCATGGCAACCCATTCCAGTATTCTTGCTGGAGAATCCCATAGACAGAGGAGTCTGGCAGACTCCTAGGTTCATAGTCTCAGAGTTGGACACACTGTAGCAACTTAGCAGGTACACATGCACATATGCAGTCATTAGGATGACCTAATCTGATATGGTTGCTGTCCTGAGGAAAGGGGAAATTTGGACACAGGCATGCACAGAGGGAAAATGATAAGAAGACACAGAGAAGATGGCCATCTGTAAGTCAAGGAGAGGACTCAGGAAGAGCCAACCCTGCCCAAAGCTTTGTCTCAGACTTGTGGCCCCCAAAACTGGGGCAGAACGATCCTGTTGCCTAAGCCACGCACTCTGTAGCACTGTGTTCTGGCAGCTCAGGAAAACTACAGCAGACCCCCACGGGCGGCAATGAGCCCTCACTTCAGGACAAACCACTGCTAAACACACTCGAGGCTGCTTTGCTCTGGGATTATGAGTAGAGAATGCTCCTGAGACCACACCCAGGATGCAAACAATAGCTGCTTGCTCCTGAATCTTCAGCTAAAACATTTTGCTTAATTCAAGGTCATGCTTTTTAGTTAAACATCCCACAGTTGCCCTTTGACTCAGTGGTAAAGGATTCACCTGCCAATGCAGGAGTTACAGGGTAGATCCTCCCTGATCTAGGAGGATCCCACCTGCTGCAGGGCAACTGAGACGGTACACCGCAAATCTGGAGCCGGTGCTCTAGAGGCCACGTGCAGCAACTGCCGAACCCAGGGGCTGCAGCTACTGAAGCCCACAAGCCCCAGAGACCGTGCTCTGCAGCAAGAGAAGTCACAGCGAGAAGCCTGTGCGCCACAACTCCAGAGTAGCCCCCACCTCACTGCAACTGCAGAAAAGCCCACGAAGCAACAAAAGATCACAGGAAACTAACCACACTGATCACATGGCCCACAGCCTTGTCTGACTCAAACTATGAGCCATGCCATGTGGGGCCTCCAAAGTGGATGGGTCATGGTGAAACGTTCTCACAAAATGTGGTCCACTGGAGAAGGGAATGGCAAACCACTTCAGCATTCTTACCTCGAGAACCCCGTGAACAAAGACCCTGCACAGCCAAAAATAAATAAACAAATAAACTTATTTTTTAAATTCATTTTTCAAGTGTACTAGTTATGCCATATTAGACCAAAAATCAATAGATTTGTAAATATTAGCTTAGAACCTGGGACGAATAAGTCTGATTCTGACAATGGCTTTTCTGATTTAATGGCAGAGACTTGCTATTACTCTTCAGGCAGAGCTCAAAGGATTCAGCTCGTGGTCATTTCACATTTGCCTCCTGGAATGGGCGACGTATTTTATGATGCCTTCCATGGGATTTGCCTTCCTTCCCCCATAATGAAGTGCATTGGCTTGATTTCCAGCAATATCTTTAAGTAGGTCATTAAGAAAAAACATTCATAGGAAGCAGAGGTCAATTCCAGGCCTTTCCCCCTTCCAGTTAAATTAGAAAGAAACACAGCTCGGAAATTTATCTACTGGGCTGTGACATTTTCTTCTAAGATATTCAGGACACTTTTAAAAATTACAGTTACCAACACAAACAATATATCCAGAGTATACTTGACATTTTAGAATTACACATTGTTTACTTAATATCCTTATTTAATTTTGAAGTAAAGCAATATGTATTTTTAAAACCGTTAAGTTTTTTGTTTTTGCCTGATAACCAGTAGGTTAAACTGAAATGTCTGGGACCTAGGTGTGCTCTGCTGGTCTGGGAAGGCTTTAGTTTGTGCATGTTTGGATGTTGTGAGCTGAGGTATTATGACACTGTGAGGCTGTTCTTGAAACACCATGAACATTTTCTTAGTATGTACACTTTATCACAAACATTTCCTTAGAGTTTTCCTTGTTTTGTAATGATTAAGCACCCAGTCCTTTAACCAGCATCTATGTCTAAGCAGCCACGTTGATGGTCAGAAAATCTTTGCCCACATTCATGAATCCATCAAACTGTTTTGCGCTCACATTCCCCCATGTGGTCTTGTAGAGGAATGTGATGGACAGGGACTTGGCAGTTGTGCAATATTCATTCATTCAACTATTTCTTTTATCCCTTGTATTTTTTTTTTCTCTTTTTACTTTGTGGCTGCACCACGCGGCATGTGGGATCTAATTCCCTGACCAGGGATCAAACCCACACCTTCTTCAGTGGAAGTGCAGAGTCTTAACTACTGGACTGCCAAAGAAGTCCCAACTCAACTATTTCATTAGTAAACATATCAAAATAATGAAGATCAAATGTTAACAGTTGCAAAAGGAATTGGCTTTGGGTATTCTGTGGAAATAGAGTAGGGGGACGTTTGCAGGTAAGCCTAGAATTTGCATTTCCAACAACACTAAGAGCTTGCCTCTTTTCCCCAGAAACAGAACTCGTGTGGTAGTAAGGGACTTCCCGGCGGTGATAAGTGGTTCCTATGGAGAAGGAAATGGAAACCCACTCCAGTATTCTTGCCTGGAGAATCCTGGGCAGAGGAGCCTGGTGGGCTGCCGTCCATATGGTCGCAGAGTCAGATACAACTGACGCGACTTTGCGTGCATGCATGCATGGGTCAGGAGGATCCCCTGTAGGAGGAAATGGCAACAAACTTCAGTGTTCTTGCTAGAAAGAAGTCCATGAACAGAGGACCTTGATGGGCTACTGTCGATGGGGTCGCAAAGTGTCGGGCATTACCAAGCAAGAGCACCAGGCACCAGTATCATCTATAGGGCCAGTGTATAGCAGGTAGAAGTAAAAAAGCAGGGATCCATCTGGTGACGTGGTCAGTGCGCACCCAAAATCAGAGGGCAGTGAAGAAGACGGTGCAGCAGGTACCAAAGGTCACAACAGAACCAATCAGAACTCAGATCGATGTGGTAAATGACGTTAGTGTGGCTTGGAAGAATAATAATGAATAATGGGGATTGCCATCTTTAGAAAAAGGAAGCCAGTCAAGGAGGGACAAATTTGAGGATGAATCAGTCCAGTTTTCAGTTCAGTTCAGTAGCTCAGTCGTGTGCAACTCTTTGCAACCCATGGACTGCAGCACGCCAGGCTTCCTTGTCCATCACTAACACCCGTAGCTTGCTCAAACTCATGTCAGTCGAGTCGGTGATGCCATGCAACCATCTCATCCTCTGTTGTCCCTTTTTCTTCCTGCCTTCAATATTTCCAAGTATCAGGACCTTGTCCAATGAATCAGTTCTTCACATCAGGTAGCCAAAGTATTGTAGCTTCAGCTTCAGCATCAGTCCTTCCAATGAATATCCAAGACTGATCTCCTTTAGGATGGACTAGTTGGATCTCCTTGCAGTCCAAGGGACTCTCAGGAGTCTTTTCCAACACCACAGTTCAAAAGCATCAATTCTCCAGCACTCAGCTTTCTTTATGGTCCAACCCTTACATCTATACATGACTACTGGAAAAACCACAGCTTTGACTATACAGACCTATTGGCAAAGTAACGTCTCTGCTTTTTAATATGTTGTCTAGGTTGGTCATAGCTTTTCTTCCAAGGAACAATCATCTTTTAACTTCATAGCTGCAGTCACTATCTGCAGTGATTTTGGAGACCAAGAAAATAAAGTCTGTCACTATTTCCATTGTTTCCCCGTCTTTTTGCCATGAAATGATGGGACTGGATGCCACGATCTTAGTTTTTTGAGTTTCCAGCCAGCTTTTTCACTCTCCTCTTTCACTTTCATCAAGAAGTTCTTTAGTTTCTCTTTGCTTTCTTCCATAAGGGTGGTGTCATCTGAATATCTGAGGTTATTGATATTTCTCTGACAATATGGATTCCAGCTTGTGTTTCATCCAGCCTGGCATTTCACATGACGTTCTCTTCATATAAGTTAAATAAGCAGGGTGATAATATACAGCCCTGACATACTCCTTTTCCATAGTTCCACCCACAGTTCTTCAGGAACTCTATCAGATCTGATCCCTTGAATCTATTTCTCACTTCCACTGTATAATCATTAGGGATTTGGTTAGGTCATACCTGAATGGTCTAATGGTTTTCCCTACTTTCTTCAATTTAAATGTTAACTTTGCAATACAGAGTTCATGATCTGAGCTGCAGTCAGCTCCCAGTCTTGTTTTTGCTGGCTGTATAGAGCTTTTCCATCTTTGGCTGCAATGAATATAATCAGTTTGATTTCAGTATTGACCATCCAGTGATGTCCATATGTAGAGTCTTCTCTTGTGTTGTTGGAAGAAGATGTTTGCTATGATCAGGGTGTTCTCTTGACAAAACTCTGTTAGCCTTTGCCCTGCTTCATTTTGTACTCCAAGGCCAAACTTGGCTGTTACACCAGGTATCTCTTGACTTTTGCATCCCAGTCCTCTGTGAGGAAAAGGACATCTTTTTTTTGTTTGTTTTTGATGTTAGTTCTAGAAGGTCTTGTAGGTCTTCATAGAACTGCCCAGCTTCAGCTTCTTCAGCATTAGTGGTTGGGGCATAGACTTAGATTACTGTAATGTTGAATAGTTTGCCTTGGAAACAAACAGAGATAGTCCTGTCATTTTTGAGATTGCACTCAAGCACTTCACTTTCAGACTTTTTGTTGACTATGAGGGCTACTCTGTTTCTTCTAAGGGATTCTTGCCCAAAGTAGTAGATACAATGGTCATCTGAATTAAATTCACCCATTCCAGTCCATTTTAGTTCAGTGATTCCTAAAATGTTGATTTTCATTGTTGCCATCTTCTGTTTGACCACTTCCAATTTACCTTGTTTCATGGACCTAACATTCCAGGTCCCTATGCAAAATTGTTCTTTGCAGCATCGGACTTTACTTCCATCACCAGTCACATCCACAATCGGGCCTTTTTTTTCGCTTTGGCTCCATCTCTTCGTTCTTTCTGGAGTTATTTCTCCACCCTTCTCCTGTAGCATATTGGGCACCTACTGACCTGGGGAGTGCATCTTTCAGTGTCACATCTTTTGCCTTTTCATACTGTTCACGGGGTTCTCAAGGCAATAATACTGAAGTGGTTTGCCATTCCCTTCTCCAGTGGGCTACATTTTGTCAGAACTCTCTACCATGTCCTGTCCATCTTGGGTGGCCCTACATGGCATGGCTTAGTTTCATTGAATTAGACAAGGCTGTGGTCCATGTGATCAGCTTGGTTAGTTTTCTGTGACTGTGGTTTGCATTCTACCTGCCCTCTGATGGAGAAGGATAGAGGCTTGTGGAAGCTTCCTGATGGGAGAGACTGACTGTGGGGGAATCTGGGTCTTGTTCTGATGAGTGGGGCCATGCTCAGTAAATCTTTAATCCAATTTTCTGTTGATGGGCAGGACTGTGTTCCTTCCTTTTTGTTTGGCCTGAGGTCAAACTATGGTAGGGGTCATGGTGGTAATGGTGACTTCCTTCCAAAAGGACTTAGACCTGCACTGCTGTGTTCAGTGACCCTGACCCTGCAGCAGGCCACTGTCGACCCATGCCTTCGCCAGAGACTCCTGGACACTCGCAGGCAAGTCTGGCTCAGTCTCTTGTGGGGACACTGCTCCTTTGTCCTGGGTCCTGACGAGCACAAGGTTTTGTTTGTGCCCCCAGAGTCTGTCTTCCCAGTGCTGGGGACGCTCTGTAATCAGACCCCACTGTCTCCCCAGTGCTGGGGATGTCCTGTAATCAGATCCCACTGGCCTCCAAAGTCAAATTCCCTGAGGGTTCTCAATCCCTTTGCCAGGTCCCCAGACTGGGAAAACTGTTGTGGGTTTTTAGAACTTTCTTAGCAGTGCAGGAATTTATTTGGTATAATTGTTCTGCAGTTAGTGGGTCATCTTCTTGGTGGCTCTATGGTGGGACTAATGGTGACTTCCTCCAAGAGGGCTTATGTCACATGCTGTGTGACCCAGGTCTGCTGCACCCAGAGCCCCTGTCCCTGCAGCAGACCACTGCTGACTCACACCTCCACAGGAGACAGGTGAACACTCAAAGGCAGGTCTGGGTCAGTATGGGGTCTCTGCGTTCTGGTGCATACACGAGTGTCTCTGGCAGATAAGGCGTTTGAATCTAAATGCGATTTTGGCCCTCCTACCATCTTGTTGGAGCTTCTCCTTTGCCCTTGAATGTGGGGTGTCTATTTTGGTTGGATCCAACATTCTCCTGTCAATGCTTGTTCAGCAGCAAGTTGCAATTTTGGAGTTCTCACAGGAAAAGATGTGTGCATGTCCTTCTAGTTGGCCATCTTCCTCATTCTCCTCAGTACAGGTTGATCTCTTTGTTAATGGTAGGAACAAAAATGGATTGTTTAGAATAGTCCTTTGCACATTTATACAGTAATTTATATGATTGGTGATATCTTTATGACATTTTCATAAGAATGTGAAATAAATTATCTATGTTATAGTTACCTCAGGGCTGGATAAACACCTTTAACGGGATGGCTAGCTGGATGACTTCATACAGGTCAAGAGGGTATCCTTTTATGACTCACATAACAAGATGCTTTCTGGGGAGAGTGAGCAGGGCAGTTTCGGCTCCCATGGTGGCCCAAAGGTGTCTTAAGAGAGTGAGTTCAGGGGACGGGTGTGGAGACTGAGTGTTCCTGCTTGAGGGTGTGACTCACTCGTGGGGTTTGAACTTCCCATTCATGTAAAAGGAATGAGTATCTGGGCTTCTGTATTGACTTGGTCAGAAGTGAGGCAAGAGAGACAGAGACAGGCTGGAGATGGGAAAAGTCAGTATCAATAACCAAAGTGGAGTCAGACCCTTTAGTTAGTCCATCTGTGATGTTAGCGTGAAGAGCAATTGACTTTTATCTTATTTCTTGAGCTAACTAATGATGTCTCACGGTTATTAACCTCCTAGTAGAAGTCCTTGCTTCTGATAACCTCGACAATTTAGACTAGATGCTTCCAATAGCAGCCAAAGACATGAAAGCCAGCCTGTGCAATGTCAGACAAAGCGTGGGACACGACTGTTGGAAAGCCACAGAAAGTGGGTCTATGCCTGTGCTCCTAGAAAAACTTCAAGACCGAGAAAACTCTGAATAAATAAATGCAGATAAAATAGACAAAATTTTAGCACTTGACCTTTCTTTTGTCAAAATAGAAATAACACTTGAGTGTTATAAAGTGTTATAAAGCTAACTGGAGACAGATAATGACAATATTTTAAAATGCGACATCCTCATATTTTATTCTGGTGGGAAGAATATTCTTACCTTTCGAGAAATAGTGCCATGAGAGATTACTAACAAAAAATCCAAGCATGTAATAATAGTAATATAAATACAACCACATCAGACTTAGCTTGCATGCACCATCAACCCAGCCCAACAGTTAACTGAACTTCCAAAATGGCAATGATAGTTCTTTATAACAAATCTCTCAATGAAAGGTAGATGATTCTTTAGATAAATTAATAAAATTCCTTGCTTTTCCTGGAGTACTATCCTTTATGGTAATATTCAGAGAACTGATGTACAAATATAAAGATATAATACATAAAGCTTTCCTGATAGCTCAGTTGGTAAAGAATCTGTCTGCAGTGCAAGAGACCCCAGTTTGATTCCCGGGTCAGGAATATCCCCTGGAGAAGGGATAGGCTACACACTCCAGTTTTGGGGGGCTTCCCTGGTGGCTCAGCTGGTAAAGAATCTTCCTGGAATGCAGGAGACCTGGGTTTGATCTCTGGGTTGGGAAGATCCCTGGAGAAGGGAACCGCTACCCACTCCAGTGTTCTGGACTGGAGAATTTCATGGATTGTATAGTTCATGGGGGTGCAAAGAATTGGACACAACTGAATGACTTTCACGTCACATAATACATAAACGCTAGAAAAGAAGGTTGGAAAAATAATATTCTAAGTGCTCATTAGGTATAGGTCATTTTTTAAATAAATAAAAGGCATTTAATACTAAACCCAATATTTTAATTGTGTAAAGCAAATAGGATACTGTGGATTAAAATTTACAGCCTGTAGCCAAAATATTCCTGTGACCATTATTGAAAAATGTAATGAAAAACGAGGTTGAAGAAACATAATTAAGACAGACAGTAATTGGATTTAAAGTTCAGTGTCACAGTCATATAGTAAGTGAAAATAATCAGATTAATCTTTAAGTGTTTTATTTAATTATTTACCCACAAATGGCCTTCAATAAATTTCGGCCTACATAAAACAGTTTTGTGATGTCCAAGTGCAGATAATCTGTTCTCCCATCTACTGGTTCTCTGACAGTTTGGACCCTTTTTTCAACTCCTGGATATGAAGCCCTACCTCTAAATATGCTGACCAGATTAGACTATGCTTCAGGATCTAAGATGAACCCAAAGTCATAGTGTAAATCCAAAGAATGTGTAAGTGAACAAAAAACTACCATTAACTATTCTTTCTATTTTAGCTAGAGCTGTGAATTTTTCATTTATTTCCTTAGTGAATCCAAACTAATTTAAGGATGGCTATTCCTGAATAAATGGAAATATAGTCTATGAAAGTATTCTCTACTGCACTTTGCTTCTAATTTTCAATGATATGGATTTATTTTAAGTGCTGATTGATTCATGGATATTTGCGCAAGACACAGAAAATCAATGCAAGAGAAATGAATGTGAGATATAAGGGCCGCACAAGATCTCATGTGTGTCTACGGACAGAGTTTTGATATAAATTTAACTCAGCTAAATTCTCTTTTATTCCAAGCTTCTATAATCTTTGTTCTTAACACAACATTTAATGAAAAAGAAGAAAGTAAAACAGTAAAATGGATTTTAGCAATGAAAGCTCTTTAAAGAGTAAAATCTGTTAAATCTGGTCATTTGAAATTGTCAAACTGCTATTTTTTTTAAGTCATCATTTTATTCTGATATAAATGTACATTCATATGCAGGTTAAAAAATAACACAGAGAAGTGCTGTGTATTCTCTGCCCAGTTTCTCCCAAAGGCAGCATCTTATAAAACTATGGTAAATAGCACAAGCAGAGTACTGAAGGTCAAAATGCAGAACATGGCAGTCCCCACAATGGCCCCTCATCCTTACAGCCACCACCACTGTCCTCCCAAACTCACACCCTTTAACCATTGTTGCAATTCAGTCGCCAAGTCAGTGTTAGGCTCTGCGAACTCATGAACTTGACTGTAGCCCACCAGGATCCTCTGTCCATGCTGTTCTCCAGGCAAGAATACTGGAGTGGGTTGCCATTTCCTCCTCCAGGGGATCTTCCCGACCCAGGGATCGAATCCACATCTCCAGCATCTCCTGCACAGGCAAGCAGATTCTTTACCACTGAACCATCAGGGAAACCCATAAGTAACAAATGTGTTCCCCTTTTCTATCTATGCTCAGCTCAAGAATGGGATAAAAATGGAATCATACAGAATGCAACCTTCTGGGTCTGTCATTTTATACTCAGTATAATCCTCTCGAGATCCAGCCAGGTCGGTATATATGTCCCTGTAGGTAGGCTGTCATATCTCCCTACTGTTGCAAGATTTTCTTCTTTATCTTCAGTTTTTGAATGTTTAATTGTGATATGGCTTGGCATGGATATTTTTAGTTTTATCCTGTTTGCACTTCATTTGGCTTCTTAAATCTATAGGTTTCTGTCCTTTTTAAATGTGAGAGGTTTTCTGCCACTATTTCTTCAAGAGTTTTTTCAAGCCCTTCTTGCTTAGCTTATTTCCAGGACTCTGGTGAACGAGATGCCGTGTCCTTTGTCATAGACAAACCATTCCCTAAGGCATTAAGTCTCTTTTCACTTCTTTTTTCTCTCTGTTTTTCAGATTGGGTATGGAAGATCAGCCATGTAATTGCAGAGGTTGAAGAGATTTGTATCTGTTGTAAGGATCTTGAGTCTAGTCTTTGGAAAGAATAATCACCCTCTAAAATTCAAAGTAAATCTGCGTGTGTGTGTGTGCAAGCTACATTTTTTTTTTTTTTTTTTTGGATGGGGTATATTCACAAAGCTCATCTCTTTCTAAGAAAGATCCCCACTGCCCTTTTCCCTGCATGCCAACCCCACCTTTTCAGAACTGAGGATGCTTCCAGTTTCCAGTCCTCAATCACAGTCCCAACATCCATCCCCAGGCCCAGCACTCCTTGCCCATGGAGATGCTTGTTGAAAATGCACAGGATGTTTTAGTAAGGCAGACGTGTTACTACATTGAGCTAGATGGCTGGAGTGAGTGTTGCCAATCACGAGCGATCCATATTTAGTAACCAGTCATCCCCAGCCTTGGAGAGACGACATAGTGTGATTGTCGAGGGTGGTGCGTGCGGAGGTGTTGAATGGATAACAAACACCACAGTAAAACCTCCTCTGATAAAGCTAAGCTCGTGACTTCTGGCCCAGCCCTGTCCCCACACATGTGGCTCCAACCTTGTAAACCCCATGTACGTCCCTGAAGGCATCACAGATTGTCTTCCCAGCCTCTGCAAAGGATATTTCATTGTCTCCAAGTCCCATTTCCTCATTTCAGTGGGTCAGAATGTGAGTAAGAAAGCCTAGTCCTGGGAGGAGCCCTCTCTGCTGCTCTAATGGGAAATTATAAACACTACAACCTATTTTTCAAAGAGAAAGACTATAAACAATTTAAACTTTATCTTGGGCCACCATAAGAAATATTTCATCTTTCATATAATGCTTCTAATAATCAAAAATATTTGAATATGGTAAAACATTTGAATATTCTTATAAGCAATGTGGTAAACTTGCATATAGTTATATCATGATAGATTTAAATGTATAGAACTCATATGAATTAATCATGAATGATTCATTCACTTACAATCCTGTGCTACTGTTTAGAAGACATTGACTAATTTAGAATTTGATGATTACTAAAAATGCACAATAATATATTGTTTTTTACTTCTGTGGAAGTACGTATAATTTTGAAATCTGAAAATAGAATGGATGGTGAGGTTTTAAAATAAAAATAGAGGGATAACTGATAAAGAGCAGAACATATTTAAGTGTCACAGAAGAAAAATAGCTTCTGAGTAAGTTAGTCCATTTAAAATAAATCATACATTTAGTGTAATTGCAATTAGATAACTCTAGAATAGCCTAGCGAATTCCAGAATAAAGTTTTGATTTTTCCGGAGGGATGTTTTCCACAAATAATTATATGGAAATGCTCTGAATGCATGCTATATGTTAATAAATTTAAATATACACTCAAATTACCTCTATATGTATATCTTTAATCTATCTTTTTATGAGAAAGAGGAAACTAAACATTACTGGGTGCTGCTAAGCTGAAGGGTTGAGGGATCACAGATGACAGATGCTGCCTGTTGTTCTTTTTCCTGTGATTTCCCAGTTCTTTATTTATATGATATTTAATTGTGCACATATTCTTTCTATATTCAGAAAAGGCTGTTTAAAAGTTAGTGTTTCATTTTAATGACTATCCAAAGTGCTGCCAATGGCCACGCTGCAGAAGGGGATGATTACTGTACAAAAGTATTTATGAAGTGTGGAATAGAGAAAAGAGAAAAAATAACCAACCCTTGGCATTCATGAATTCATGATGAGTTTAAATGCATAGCACTCATACAAAATAATAAAATTATAAATGAGTTATTCATTTACTGGTAGTCCTATGCTACTATTTAGGAAATATAAGAGTAATTTAGAATTTGTAGATTAAAAATACATAAGAATAAGATGTTTCTTGACTGCAAAGCTGTCTTGAAACAGTTCATTCAGAAATTTTTAAATGAGATGAAAATTTTAGCAATTAAAACATAGCCATGGTAAAAGCAGTTCATAAAACAGAGGCTGTGAGTAACTGGTCTTTGCAGATTCCTTGGATTTCAAGGTAGCAGCTAAGCTAAAATTCAAACAAATGTTATTTGAAGCTCTCAAGTTGAAATACACATTGTAGAAGCACATTGGAGAGAAGACCATGGTTTTGGCATGGTATTTATTACTGATGATAAAAAGATAGAAGACCAATTGAATGATCAAGAACTAAGCAAAAATGAACCCTCCATTTAAAAAAATGTTGCAAATGAATTTATTTACAAAGCAGAAACAGCCTCACAGACATGGAAAACAAACTTATGGTTGACTACCGAAGGGGAAAGGTGCAGCCGGTGGAGTTGGGGAGGGTTAAATTAGGAATTTGGGATTAATACACACACTGCTATACAAAAAATAGATAAACCACAAGGACCTATTGTATAGTACAGGAAACTAAACTCAACATTTCATAATATAGGTTTCAGGATGGGGAACACATGTATACCTGCGGAGGATTCATTTTGATATTTGGCAAAACTAATACAATTATGTAAAGTTTAAAAATAAAATAAAATTAAAAAAAAGAATCTGAAAAATATAATATATATGTATATGTACATATGAAAGTGAAAGTCACTCAGTCGTGTCCGACTCTTTGCGACCCCATGGACTTTGCAGTCCACGGAATTCTCCAGGCAAGAATACTGGAGTGGGTAACCTTTCCCTTCTCCAAGGGATTTTCCCTACCCAGGGATAGAACCCAAGTCTCCTGCATTGCAGGCAGATATATCAGCTGAGCTATCAGGGAAACCATATGTACATATATGACTGACTAAAGCTCATTGGGCATGAGTCTGAGCAAACTCCGGGAGATAGTGAAGGACAGGGGAGGCTGGCGTGCTGCAGTCCATGCTGTTGCAAAAAGTCGGACGTGACTTTAGTGACTGAACAGCAAGGTATGTTTATACCTGAATCCGTTTGCTGTACACAAGACACTAGCACAGCATTGTAAACCAACTGTATTTCAGTAAAAACCACGTTGATTTTCAGAAGCATGACAGATCGAAAGATGTGTGTGAATGTGAGTCACTCTAGTGTCTATTTCCATATTGTAATCGTTTATTAATAGAATATTACATTATAATTTTATAATAGAAGTATTTATGGCATTATAGTATAGTATAGCATGATATTATAAATATAACCCAAGAGGCAGGTTTAGTTGGCTTAATTCTAGAGTAAGAATTTTAAATAAAAGCAAGTCTTTTATTTAACAAATCAGTAAGTGAGCCTACGTCTACACCTCTATTCCTGCTCTCCAGCTAGGTTTCATGTATGTGTGCCTTCAGTCACATCTGGCTCTTTCCGACCCTGAGGACTGTAGCCCACCAGGCTACCTCTGTCCATGGGATTCTCCAGGCAAGAACACCAGACTGGGTTGCCATTTCCTCCCCAGGGCATCTTCCCCAGCCAGGGATTGAACCCGCATCTTCTGCGATGGCAGGTGGATTGTTTGCCGCTGAGGACGGGGATGCCTGAAGCTACGTGTATCTGTACCACTTAGAGAAGGGACTTGTGGGCACAGCAGGGGAAGGCTGGATGGGATACGCGGGCAGATCGGGATTTACATATACACTCTATCACGTGTCAGATAGCTTGCGGGACGCTGTTGCACGGCACAGAGAGCTCAGCGTGGTGCCCTGTGATGACCTACAGGGAGGGGATGAGGCGAGGAGGGGGGCGCAGGAGCGAGAGTGTATACGTATGCATACAGCTGGCTCTCCTCATTGTACAGCAGCGACTGAGGCACCTTTGTAAAGCAATTTGCCAACCCACTCCGTTATCCTTGCCTGGAAAACTCCGTGGAGGGAGGAGCCTGGCGGGCTACAGTCCATGGCATTGCAAAATGTCGGGCATGACTGAGTGATTAAAACTAACTAACACTAAAAAAAGAAAAAAGACTGTGAGTCTACATGCAAAGTGTAGGAAAGGAATCCAGTTAAATGGGAAGATCCTCTGTTGGGTGACGGGGGGGCTACATCTCTGCTTTCCCACCTCCCCTTCTCTTTAATGAACAGACCAGCCAAGTCCCTCTTTCCGTTATAAGTGACTGTTTGGGCCATGGACTATTGGACTGGAAGGCTGTTGAATCAGTGAAACATGTCCAACAGTATGTGAATGAGAGCTTTATTTTGTCCATTATATACAAGCAAATGGTTGAATAATATCAGCATCCAGAATCAAACAAAAGGGTTTAGATGCCCTTCAAAGTTTATGAGATGGAGGGCAGAGCTGTAAGAAGGCATGACAGATGAAGACAGCGATAGAGGAGATTCTTTGAATTCATGCTGCTAGTCAAGAATGATGCATATGAACACTTACTTTCACACACATTATTGAATAAACAGGTGGATGTTTCACTTTGATGCACACCAGTGCATAGGCTCCCAAGGGAACCCCCAGCCCAGGGCTCCCTGAGCATAGAGGTGGGGCAAGGGTGGTATGAATGGTTTGGGAAATGTTCTCAGAGAAGGAGAAACATTCCCAAGAGGGGCTTGGGTGAATTCAATGCACAGCTTGAGGACAATGAGCACAATCGTTTCAGAAGAACCGTGTGAGTATCTGGGAAGCAACGGGGTGACTTACCTGCCTTCAGACTGTGACTCATTGCTTGCTAATGAAAATATTATAAATAGGAAATCTACACCGAAAAATAAGCCAGTAACAATTGTATCTCTTCTTTTCTCCTATACAACCTGAAGGAAATCAGTCCTGAATATTCATTATAAGGACTGATGCTGAAGCTGAAACTCCAATACTTTGGCCACCTGATTCAAAAACTTGACTCATTTGAAAAGATCCTGATGCTGGGAAAGATTGAAGGCAGGAGGAAAAGGGGATGACAGAGAGTGAGATGGTTGGATGGCATCCCCAACTCAATGGACATGAGTTTGAGTAAACTCCAGGAGATGGTGATGGACAGGGAGGCCTGGCATGCTGCAGTCCATGGGGCTGCAAAGAGTTGGACACGACTGAGTGACTGAAATGACTGAACTACTGTATCTGTTTTCTATTCCTATTTACCTAATCAATACCAACTTGGTGATTTGAAACAGCACAATTTTTAATCTCTTACATTTCTGGAGACTAGAAGTCTGCACTTGGTTTCACTGGCAGACAAGGTGTCTGCAAGATGGGTTATTTCCGGAGGCTCGAGAGGATTGTCCTTGCCTTTTCTAACTTCGGGGGGCTGCCTCGATTCCCAGCTGAGGAGCACTCCTTCATGCTTGCTTCCATCATAGTATCACCTTCTCTTCTGGAGTCAAACCCCGCCTGCCTCCTCCTAGTGAGGACACTTGTAATCACACACAGGTGGCACCTGCATGCTGCTGCTAAGTCGCTTCACTCGTGTCTGACTCTGTGCGACCCCACAGACGGCAGCCTATCAGGCTCCCCCGTCCCTGGGATTCTCCAGGCAAGAACACCTGCATAATCCTGCATAATCCAGGGTGAATTTCCCTGGATGCTTAACTACACTACATCTGTGATGTCCCCTTTGCCATGTAAGGCAATAGCCGTGGTCTGGGGACTAAGATGTGGGCATCTTGGGAGGGTTTATTCAGCTTGCTGCTGCTAAGTTGCTTCAGTCGTGTCTGACTCTGTGCGACCCCATAGACAGCAGCCCACCACGCTCCCTGGTCCCTGGGATTCTCCAGGCAAGAACACTGGAGGGGGTTGCCATTTCCTTCTCCAATGCAAGAAAGTGAAAAGTGAAAGTGAAGTTGCTCAGTCGTGTCTGACTCTTCGAGACTCCATGGACTACAGCATATCAGGCTCCTCCGTCCATGGGGTTTTCCAGGCAAGAGTAATGGAGTGGGTTGCCATTGCCTTCTCTGATATTCAGCTTACCACAGCCATTAAAGAAATGGAATCAATAACAAAAATCTTCCACTTCCTCCACTCAACTAAATCTCACCACAAAAGGATACCAGGCCCAGGTAGTTTCACAGTAAAATATGTTCAATACATCAAATAAGAACTGATAACCTATATCTCATTTTTTTCCAAATATTTCAAATCTCAGAAGAAAAAATGAGAACTATGCAACTCAAATTCTAAGGCTATTATAACTTGATCTAAAAATTTATATAGCAATAAGGATCTTTGAAAACTAATCTTGTTTATGAATATAGTTGCAAAAAATAATGAAAATGCAAGCAAAGTTAGCTATATCTAAGAAATGCAGATCCAGTGAAACATCAGAAAATCTATTAATATAATATATTAAATCAGTAGTTGAAAGAAAAACTACTTTTGATCATCTTAAGGATGCATAAAACATTTAATGGAATTAATTGCCCATTTATGATAAAAAATTAGCAATTTGAAAACAAAATATAATTTTATAACCTGATAAACATTTATCTCCTCATCCAAAAGAAAAAAAGCAAAGTATATAGATAAGAAATTCATAGAGGATAAACACACACACAAAAAAAAACAAAAAGCAAGAGAAAGAAGCTCAACTTTGCTAGCAACCAAGGAACTGCAAGTAGAAACCACAATGAGATACTCACACAGTCTTTATATTAGCAAAAATTATAAACACGTAACACTGCAAAGTCATCAAGAGTAATGAAGAAACAGGGACCTGCATACATGTCACGGAACCTACATTAATGTCAGATGTTGAGAGCAATTTAGCTGCTCTGTGCTGATTACCACTAAGGTCCCTTCTTCTGGTTCTAGCTTTGCTTACTTGGCCTGGCGGGTCTCCTTTATCTCCTGAACACTGGCTTGCAGCCCACACCCCACACTCCTGGGACAGCGAGGGGTGGTCCTCAGGTGATGCCTCACCATCCATTCCTTCCTCATCCATGTTCTTGCAAGAGAAGATCCTCCTCTCCCCTGCCCTGTCCCCCCAGTTCCATGACTGCTCATCTTCTCAGGCTGCACATCTCCTCCACTTCCTGGAGTGGAAGTGGAAGTCACCTCCTAGCCTTCTCTTTCCTTGTCTGCAGTAAGGAAGAGCAGGCTTGTGGGTGCACTTTTCAGTACATCCTTGGGTTGTCTGCCTGGTGGAATTGGAGCAACAGAGAGTCCAGGATTGCAGGGACAGAAAACAAGGGCTGGGAACTGGAAGAGAGCACGTCGTCTTAGTCTGTGTGGACTGCTGTAACAAAGTGCAATAGATGGGGTGGCTTACAAACAAGTTTCAGCTATTTCTCATAGTTCCAGAGGCTGGGACATCCAAGTTCAAAGCTGCGTATTAGGTGCGTGGGGAGGGCTTCCTGTTTCACAGACAGACATATTCTTGTGAGGACCCCACCTGGCAGAAGGAGTCAGAGAGCTCCCTGAGATCTCTTTTAATAACATCATTAATCTCGAACAAAGGTCCATCTAGTCAAGGCTATGGTTTTTCCAGTGGTCATGTATGGATATGAGAGTTGGACCACAAAAAAAGCTGAGCACTGAAGAATTGATGCTTTTGAACTGTGGTGTTGGAAAAGACTCTTGAGAGTCCCTTGGACTGCAAGGAGATCCAACCAGTCCATCCTAAAGGAGATCAGTCCTGAATATTCATTGGAAGGACTGATGCTGAAGCTCCAATCCTTTGGCCACCTGATGCGAAGAGCTGACTCATTGGGAAAGACCCTGATGGTGGGAAAAACTGAAGGCAGGAAGAGAAGGGGACAACAGAGGATGAGATGGTTGGATGGCATCACCAACTCAATGGACATGCGTTTGAGTGAACTCCAGGAGTTGGTGAGGGACAGGGAGGCCTGGCGTGCTGCAGTCCATGGGGTTGCAAAGAGTCGGACATGACTGAGCGACTGAACTGAACTGAACTTCAAATGTGGTGGCCCACTCTCCTGACACTGTGCCGGTGTGCATGCCCAGTTGCTTCAGTCGTGTCTGACTCTTTGTGACCCTATGGATTGTAGCCGACCAGGCTCCTCTGTCCACGGGATTCCCCAGGCAAGAATGTTGGGGTCGTCATGCCCTCCTCCAGGGGATCTTCCCCACCCAGGATCGACCCTGTGTCTCCCACGTCTCCTGGGTTACACGAGGATTCTTTATGCTGAGCCACCGGGGAAGCCCTCTCACGATCCCATTAACTTTCAGGGTTCCCACTGCCAGATTCCACCCCATTAGGGGTTAGGTTCCAACATAGGAATTTTGGAGGGTTGTAAACACAGTCTTCCAGCTTCCCCATGTAGCTCTGTCATCACCCTAGCAAAGCTGAAGGTGAGCATCATTTAAAGAGGTGTGTAGGGAGAGTCTGAAAATGATGTCTATTGGAGCACTTGTGTTATATCAGATTCCTAAAAAAAAATGGAAGCACTGTGTGTCTTTCAATAGGAGAACGAAGAGATATACTTGGTAACACATTCATCTGCTATGCACAGTTCAAACTCCGGGTTATCACTGAGTGTATCAGCATGGATACATTGCAATTTGGGGGGGGGTGCAAAATACAGAAGTTAGGGAAGTGTATGTGATGTAATGAACTCATGCAATTTCAGAAAACTAAATATATAATTTATTGATGCAAAAACAGGTATGGGCACCATAAACACAAAAATAAGAGAGCTCTTTCTGAAAGGTAGAGAGGGCTGGGGGGGAGAAGAGGCCGCAGAGAGCCTTCAGTCCGCTCAGGCGGATGTTTGGTAGAGAGGACTGGGGGGAAGAAGAGGCCGCAGAGGGCCTTCAGTCCGCTCAGGCGGATGTTTTCCTTCTTAGGAAAATACCCAGAACAAATACGCAAAAATGTAAAGTTTTGCTAAAACTGGGTGAAAAGTACATGGTTGCACACTACATTATTCTCTATGGCTCACAGTATCTGAGAAATATTTCACAGTAAAACAGCCATGACAACAGCAGTCCCTACAAACTCACATCCTAGGAGACAGTGACTGGATGGCCATGGGTTCCAATGAGGCTGTCTTTCCTTTTTCGTCTGTTCCTCTGCCTTCTGTTCTTTGTCTTTTTTTCTTTCCATTTGGTAGCGAATATATATATATATATATATATATATATATATATATATATATATATATATATGTGTGTGTGTGTGTGTGTGTGTGTGTGTGTGTGTATAGATACAGAGATGTATTTAACCATCATAATGGAAAGAAACAAGGGAAGAAAGAGGGAGAATGAAGAAGCCAGAGAGAGAGGAGGTACCCAAAGGGCTTCATCCGGACAAAGGCTGAGATGGGAGGATGAGTCAGAAGGACAATTGCCTTTTCCGCTTCAGATTCTTACCTTCAGAATGAAGAGGGCAATTTCTCCTTTTCTTCTGGGAAAACACCCAAGAGCAACAGGATGGCAGGAAGCACATATGCAAACGCCCTGTTTGATGAACTTAGGAGGCATCTGCAAGCCTGAACCACAGAATGTGAGAGAAGGATGCCAAGCGCAGAGCGGGAAAAGGATGCAGAAGATGCTGAAGGTGGGACCCGAGAGGGCAAAGCTCAGGTTGCTGGCACGCCGCCGTTCCGTGTGAGCAATTGCTCTGTAGGGAAAATCCACAAGCCCTTTTGTTTAAATTAGAGAGCACACAGGTGGCAGAAGGAGAATCAGTGGATGCAGCTTGGGGTGATTTCAGAAACCAGGGAAGATGGGATAAACAGGGAATCACAGAGCTTGGTCCTCTCTGCAGGTAGCCATCTGCCGTGGATGAGAGAATGAAGCAAGCATCCCTCCATGATGAAAAGTTGCCACACTGCGCAGGCTTCAGGGAGGAGAAAGGCTAATAGAACCCCGACGCATACCTCCTTGCCATTAGGAGAATGCTCAAGGTCATGGTCCCGACCCATCCCACAAATGAGTCTCCAGGGAACCCTAGTGCACGAGACAAGCCTAATTCAAATGAGCCAGAATCAGAGGGGAGCAATCGTCTCCTGTAAAGTAACTACTAGCGTTACTTTACAGATATTTTTTGAGAAGAAGCGGAGTGGGAGGAGTGGGCAGCAAAGCAAATGCAGGCTAAGAACTCTGAGCAGAAGGACTCTGCCACTGGGCAGAGGAAGTCAAAGGAAGTCACACCAGAAATACTGACAGCTGGCACGTAGAGTCCTTAACCGCAGTGCAAGAGACAGCTTCACTGCTCAAGAGAGCGAATGTGCACATCTCCTCCCGACTTTAGGTTCAGTGACGACGCAGTGGTGGCTTGAAACTGGTCGTAGTGAGGGTTTACAGCATGGAAACTGGTAAATGCTGCAAATCAAGGTATTCTGTTTGCCTGTTTGTCTTGGCTTTTTCTTTGGAAGCTGATATTAATCATCTACCAGCACATCACTGTGGTACATATCCTATGCCTGGTACTGATACGGTTTCTCGTGTGTGTGTGTGTGTGTGTGTGTGTGTGTGTGTGTGTGTGTGTATAATATCTTCCTTTCATTGATTATTCACTCTCTCCAAAACTTCTCAATGAAATAGGAATACATTATGCTTAATCTAGTAAGAACGGCAGTATTCCATTAGATTCCAAGTACTATTGGAATACCTGTTTTCATATGTTCACAAACCACACGTGAGTGGAGTCATGCTCTATTTCCTTCTTTTGTTGGTCTTCTTACTAAAGTGTCCAAAATATGTATATTTACTGTAACCTTTCCCTGTTACTGAATGTGTAAAGCAGCGCCTTTCTTTCCAAAGCTGAGATATTCTGATAAATAATAAGTTAGCTTTTGTCCCGTGTACTCTTCAGGGACACCTGAGTTGTTGCACATTTCCGGCCCTGAGGCCCTGCGAACACGTTTGTCTTCAGGGTATGAAGACACAGCACACAAACACGGGAGCGACTGAAACTTTAAAAACGACGGCATCAAGGCTGGTAAGGACGCAGAGCGATGGGAAGTCTCGTGTGTTGCTGATGAGAATGTAAAAAGGTAAACATGTGTTTGAAAACGGTGAGGTAGAGAAATACACACATGTTCACAAAATAAACTGTATGAAATTGTGCACAGCATTTTTATTAAATAATAGGCAGAGTCTTATTTTCTTGCGGTTTCAATAAAAAAGTCAATTGGAATTCTTTATTTATTTTTTTTAGTTTTTTGAGTCTGGTAATGTTTATACAAAAATAAACAAAAACAAGCATATTTTGTGGAAAGAGTGATGGGGAATTAACCTGTCAGGTATTAAAAGGCATTATACAACTACAAAAATTTAAAATATGGTAATACTGGTACATGAAAAGACAGGTAACCTATAGACCAATAGAGGGGTTAACTATTTCACAAAGGTGACATTTAAAATGGGGAAAGGGAGAATAACGGATTGTTGCCAAACATTTTACATTAGGGCTAATGAGAAGCCATATTTTTAAAATAAAGTTGGATTCCCTATTTGACAGATCATAATCCATTACATGAGATCAGAGTGATAATGCACAAATTAGATAATAAAACATTTGTTCATTCCAATATGTTCTTCCCAACAGATACAGATAAATGTTAGTTAAATTTCAACACATTGATTGCAATCTAAAAGTAGAAGGGAAATATTTTGATCTAATATAAAATACCCCCCAAAACCTACACAGATAGGCTTAAGGTTAGAGTATTAGAAATATTCTCTTTAAATCCATTAATGAATCAATAAATCCCACTCTTCTTTTCTAAATTCAACATTACTCATGCCCTTTGTCCATAAGGCAAGATGAGAAACAAGTAAATAATAAAATCATGCATATTGGAAAGAAAAAAAGAAATTTCTGATAGAAACAACATTCTGTCTTATTGTCACTAATGAGATTTACATCAGTATATGATACATAGATAAGATACATATGTATAAGATACATAAGATGTAAGATAAAATATAAGAAAAAATGAAGAACACTTTAGTTAGCCAACTTTACACAGCCATAAAATGTCATTATAAGAAGATTTACAATAACAACACAATTTAAGCTAACTAGAAAAGACCCTGATGGTGGGAAAGATTGAGGGCAGGAGAAGGAGATGACAAAGGACGAGATGCTTGGATGGTATCACTGAGTCAACGGACGTGAGTTTGAGCAAACTCCTGGAGCTAGTGAAGGACAGGGAAGCTTGGCATGCTGCTGTCCATGGGGTCGCAAAGAGTCAAACACAACCGAGCAACTGCACAACAAAAATCTAACTAAAAATGAATCTAACAGATCATCTTGCAGAAATTTAAGGAAGAAAATGGTGATGCTTGCTGGAGAGATACTGGTGAAGACCTAAATTAATAAATAGAAAAGTGTAATTTATAAGTGCCAATTATCACTAACTTACAACAATAGTTGTAATATTGGATACAATAGTATCCAAAATTTCAAATAAAATTTCAAAACGTTTTCATCCTTAAAATTGATACATGTATGTGTATGGCTGAGTCCCTTTGCTGTTCACCTGAAAGTACCACAATATTGTTAATCAGCTATGCTCCAATGCAAGGGGTTTTTGGTGTTAATAACTAAAAAGAATTAAAGAGAAAAAAAATGATCAGCTGAATTTTAAACACTTCAAACGCAAAGATATTTTAAAGAACAGGATGAGGGTATTTGCTATATGTTTTATCATAACCGTCAACAAAACAAAAAGACAACCTACTGACGGAGAGAAGATATTTGCAAATGAAAAGTCTAATAAGGGATTAATATCCAAAATGTATAAAGAACTTATACAGCTTAATAGCAAAAACAAAACAAAACCATTCTGTTTAAAAAACAGAGAAGCCGAATAGGCATTTTCCTAAAGACATACAGATGGCCAACCGGCACATGAGAAGATGCTCAGGGAATTGTTCCCCACTTGTCAGGAAAGGCAAATAAAAGCCACGGTGAGTTCTCACCTCACACCTGTCAGAACAAGTATTATCGGAAAGACAAGAACGAGCAAGTGTTGTGAGGATGTGGAGAAAAGGGAATCCTTATACACAGCTGGTGGAAGTGTAAACCGGTTCAGCCACTATGGAGAACAGTGTGGAGGCTCCTCAAAAAATTAAAAATAGAACTATTAAAAAAAAATAAAAAGTGACCCAGCAACTCCACTTCTGTATATTTATCCAAAGAAAATGAAAATGCAATACTTCATTTGCAAAGATACAGGCATCCCATGCTCACTGCAGCACGATTTACAGAAGCCAACATGTGGAAGTGACCTAAGTGCCCATGATAGATGAGTGGATAAAGATGACCTGGGTTATACAAATTCAACCACAAAATAATCATGAGTATATTTTACAGTTGTTTTTATAATGTATAATTTTTATGTTATAAATAATGAAATAATCAGCCACAAAACCAATGAAGTTTTTTGATTTACAACAATGTGGATGAAACTAGAGGAAATCTGGGAAACCAAACAAGCAAAACAAAACAGAACCAGAATCATCGATGCAGAGAAAAGAGGTGGCTGCCAGAGGGGATGGTGGGGAGAGCAGGCGATGTAGGCAAGGAGGGCTCAGAGGTACAAAGTTGCAGCTGCAAAGCAAATAAGCCATGAGGATGTAACATAATGGAGACCTGAAAGTGAAAGTCACCCAGTCGTGTCAGACTCTTTGTGACCCCATGGACTATTGAGTCCATGGAATTCTCCAGGCCAGAATACTGGAGTGGGTAGCCTTTCCCTTCTCCAGGGGATCTTCCCAATCCAGGTCTCCTGCATTGCAGGTAGATTCTTTACCAGCTGAGCCACAAGGGAAGCCCAAGAATACTGGAGTGGGTAGCCTTTCCCTTCTCCAGGGGATCTTCCCAATCCAGGTCTCCTGCATTGCAGGTAGATTCTTTACCAGCTGAGCCACAAGGGAAGCCCAAGAATACTGGAGTGGGTAGCCTTTCCCTTCTCCAGGGGATCTTCCCAATCCAGGTCTCCTGCATTGCAGGTAGATTCTTTACCAGCTGAGCCACAAGGGAAGCCCAAGAATACTGGAGTGGGTAGCCTATCCCTTCTCCAGTGGACCTTCCCAACCAAAGAATCGAGCAGGGGTCTCCTGCACCACAGGAGGTTTCTTTACCAACTGAGTTATCAGGAAGTCCCATAATGGGGACTATGGTCAGTAATATTGTAATATCTTTGTGTGATAACTAGGCGTACTGTGGTGAACATTTCATAATATACAAAAATATTGATCCCTATGGTACACCTGAATGTTTTAAATCAATTTAATAAGAAAACATTACAAAGCTGGTGTTATTAATACAAAGAAAAAATAAAATAAAACAGAAAACATTGATTATACTTTACACAATGTTATCAACTCATCTCAGCCACAAGACTACTACTGGAGTCAATATTAAAAACAACATTCTTATTTTTTGGTACCTTGTATATGTTACTCATATCTAAACAATTGATATATAACATCTCCAGATTGAAGAGTTGATTACATTACACAGCCATTTCTTTAAAAAATATTTCTAATAATTTCTAGGTAATAAACAGCTAGCACTCATTTCGTGCCAACTAACCAATATTAGATGCTTTCTGGATTAATTTCCTAGAACTGCTATCGAACTTCTAGCAGAACTGCTATAGAAGATCATTCTACACCAATTAGCATAAGATAACAGAAATTTATTTGCTAATAGTTCAAGAAGCCAGAAATTCAAGATCAAGTCAGAGTTGGTTTATACTGAAGGAGAATTAGCTTCTGGTGGTGCCTGCCGAATGTGCAGTTCCTTAACTTGAAGACACGGTTCACCAACCTTGGTCTCCATCTTTATATCACCTTCCTCTTCGTGTGTCTTCAAAGGATGCAAGTCATAGGATGTAGGACCCACCCTCTAGCCAAGCTATTTTCATCTTGAGGTCCTGAGCTAATTCCATCCATGACCCTATTGGTAAGTAAGTTCTCGTTCTGAGGTTCTCAGTGGACACATGTTTCGGGGAACTTGGGGCTTCCCAGGTGGCGCCAGTGGTAAAGAACCACCTGCCAATGCAGGAGACATAAGAGATGGGGTTTCGATCCCTGAGTTGGGAAGATCCCCCGGAGGAGGGAATGGCTACCCACTGCAGTATTCTTGCCTGGGAGAGCCCACGGACAGAGGATCCTGGCAGGCTACAGTCCATGGGGTCACAAAGAGTCAGACACGACTGAGTGACTAACACATACACACTCAGAGCTTCAGCAGAGCTCTGTATATATATATACCTCACTAAACTTACCATATATTTACTAACTTGATTTTCACAGCAAGTCCATGGAGATCAATACATATCATTTTTTATAGACAAAGAAACCAAAGCACGGAGGGTTTCAGTCCCTGCCTAAAGTCACCCAGCCAGAAAGAGCTGGGACTTGAACAGAGTCTGTTGGGCCCCGTGTCCAGGACTCTGTCCACTTTTCCAGGCTCACAAGAAGGGAGTCTTCCCTGAGCTCTTCCCTGGGCTGCCCCTCAGGGGAGGAGACAGATACGTCGACTCTGATGCCTGCCGGCAGAGGCACCACTTGCCCCAGCCCCTCTGGGGCCCAAACGCCTCACATATGAACACCAGACTCCTAAGTGATGAGTACAGTCATGGAAGCTCCGAGCACACGAATAGATGGATCATCCTCTCCTTGGAGATGGGGAGTGTTCAACTTTGGTTTGAACTTAATGCACATCCTACCTGACCAGCACCCTCAAGACTGAGGAGACAGTCCCCAAAGAAGATGTGTGCATGAGATGGAGCAGGGGGAGCCCCCCGCAGGCTGGGGTTTGGGGTCCGTGCCCTCAGTCACTGCAGAGTTCCTGTCTCAATCCTCTCCATAGCCCTGCCTGAGATCGCGTGGAATATTCCCCCCAGTGCTACTTTTCCCTGGTTCTGAGAGTCTGAGATGGGCCACATGTGTCTGTGTGAGCTCACCCCATGGAGGGGAGACGCCCTTCCAGCCTGTCTCCAGGTCCAGCCCATGTCGCACCAGCCATGGTGCCCTGTCCCCTGTCCTGGGGCCTCTGGAGGGCAACCCAGGGGGTGTGGTGATCATGGCATAATCACCCCCTGGGTGCTGGGCTCACAGCTGCAGCTCAAATCTTATAACACCCGGGAGGTGTGATTATCTGCTGTCATGCCTTAATTCTTAATTAAAACAAGACCCAGCACTGAAATGGAACTGGGGAGCAGCTTACACTCCTCTCTGGTGAGACAAGGGGTGTGTGGGGGTCCCTGAGAGCTGAGATCAGGCCCCCTCTGCGGGGCAGAGAGGCACCGCTGTGAAACCCTAGCACTGCATAAACTGCCGAGGATTCCCCCTCAAAAGCACAGGTCCGGGGACATTCTGATGGCAGCTGCACTCCAGGGCAGTCTCGGGTTCACAGTCTTTTAACCTTTTAAGCGTGATTGTGAGCTGTGTTCTCATTAGCAGGTTTCTGTGGAAGCAAGAGGGAGGGACTGGGGCTCACCGTGGTTATTACAGAAAATTAGAATAACTGGGTGTTATATTTAATACAGGCTGGCCAAGCCTGCAATTAAAGAAAGTAATTTTAAACCGTGGTGAAATATTAATATTAAAAGTGTTTCAAGGACAAGAATCTAATTAACACAAGTTAAAGAAAAGCCTTAAAGATTCTAATTTTATGATCTTCTTAACTAAAAATTAACCCGATTAGATTGCTCTCTTAAAGGTTACATTTATTAAAAAGTTCCAAGCAATTTAACCACAATGGGTTTCGAAGAGACAGCTTCCTGTCTGCACAGCCTCCCTGTTTTTAAATTTTATGAGGTTCTTCTGGCAGAGTTTTGTAGCAGTTAAGACAAAAATCTGGATGCAGAGCACCCTTTAAAAGATGGGGTGTCGGGGGAGAGGAGGACGAGGAGGAAGAGGAAGAAGGAAAAACCATCAATTTGGTATCAAATTTATTCCAAAGCAGAGAAGTGCATGTTTTGTTTTGTTTTTTTTCGGATGGTGGAAAAAAAAAAAAAAAAAGACATGCAGGGAGGTCAAAGGTCACGCAAAGAGGAGACAGTATTGTGTAGACGCTGTCACGCATCACCACCTATTTTGACATGCACGGGCCGTTTGTTGTCTGTCGAACATGCAAATTAAGTGCCTGCTGTCATAGCCAGCCGATATCTGAGAGTGGGAAATGAGGCCACCTGTAGCCAGTGAGCGGCATGATGGACAAGCACTCAGCGTGCAGCATCTCGCAGGCCATTCACGCCACCTCCGAATTGCATATGACATGTAAAAATCTTTTCTTAATATTCACAACCGGGAGGTGTGGGGAATTATGGAGGCTTCGACCGCTGCATCTAATGGGTTCTCCAAGCAGACAGCTGTGACTGTGAGCTGCTTGATAATTAGGTGTCCAGGAAGATTTTATGCTGCGAATCAGTTAAAAGGGAGAAGAGAGAGAGAAAAGAATGGCAAGCAAAACTCGCTGGGATGGAAATTGCATTAACCCTTGGGTGTCTCCTCCTGCTTGGAAGCTTTCTAGGCCCCGGGACCCCTTTTCTGGGTAAGGTGTGGTTACACCTCTCTGCGCATGGTTGTAATTTCTAAACCCACCCCCGTGCACAGGATGTACAGGCCAGCTAATTCAGGCTGCCGTCCAGAAAAGGGTCACTCCACTAAATGGGATCCTGCTTTCCAAAGTTATGCAGTGCTTCCTCACATGCATGAAGATTTTGCTGTCAGAATAAAAATCTTGAGAGGTGCAGCCCATCACAATAATAGACAAGAGCAGGGAAAGATGGCTGCGTCAGGCAGATCAAAGAGCCGAACACACAGCTTCCGCCCTTGGTGGCCTTTGCTCGCCCGATGTTCCTACTTATTTGTGTGAAAGGCGCCCCCGATGCGGCATCTCTGCAGAAAGAACCCGGAAATAAAGTCTTGATGGAGAACTTGGTACTGAGTACGTTTGCGTTGGGACGGCAGCGTAGGAAGCCCGGGCTGCCTTTAAGTGAGACCTGCCGATTTGAAGAGGAAGAATATTGTTTATCAAAAATCACCAGCCTTTAACCCACAGAGACACTAGCCCTCTAATTCCAGCAGGGCTTAATTGGTGAAATCCAGACTGACATCTCCCAGGGAAGGGACTTCTCTTTCCTCTCTGGTCCTCTCCGTAAGCAGGGATCCTGACAAACTGCAGACTCAGGCTAGGGGTGGGGAATCTGAGGCTGCCTGTGTGGGGTTCACCTGGCTCTGCACAGGGGTCCCGAGTCCTTCTTCCTCCTCCTGTCTCTAGCAGAAGGTCAAGAGCAGAGCTCTGCTCCAACAGGGAGCACGCCCAGCAAGGGGACTGGACTTCTTGGAAGGAAGTCATTAATATAGCAGGATCAACTATGGTGTAGGCAGATGGGGGAACAGGTACCCATGCAGAGCTAGAGGCAAGGTAGCCCCATCTTTCTCCCGCCAGAAGGTCTCAGGTATTGAAAAAATGTCCTGAGCGGACACCACCTCCCTTCACCCCTGAGTCCATGATGACATCTTGCTTCCCCGCTCTTGGGATTTTGGTGTTTTTGTGTAACTTCCCACCTTAGTATTATAATGTGAAAAGTGCTGATAATTGTTCAAACTCCCTTTTGTGTGACGAGCATTTATCAAGGGCCCCTCTGTGTGCCAGGTGATAGGCACCAGTGATGTGCCTCTCTGCCCTATTGGCACTTGGATCCCAGAGAGGGAAAGCAGTAAGTGGCAATGATATGCAATGGCCGACCCTACAGAATGTTCCAGGCCCCAGGGAGAGGACTCTCAGAAGTCCTGCATTTAGAGGAGGGCAGGGGAACCACCACACAAGGCTGGCAGCTCATGGTTGGATCAGTTATCTGCGGAAACTGAGAGTACTGTTAATCAAAACAGTGGTGTGAACGTTGGAAGGTGTCAGAGGTGCCTGCTTCCAAAGGTGTCCTGAGGCCGACTGAGGGGGTTGTCAGAACAGCCATCTCTTAAGGAACCAAATTACGTAGACTTGCAATTAAATGAATTCTATCACAGACAAAGGTAATAGACAAATATAAGGAATGCAGCACATCACTTTTAATAATTTGGTGTATTTTAGTATTTCGTAGGGGTCTTGAGCTTACTTGGGTGGCTGGCATCTGTAAGAAGCAACCCTTACAGAAGGATTGTTGCTACATGTCTTTTCCCAGGGCTGTGTTCAGTGGTGTCACCTCAGTGGGTGGAAGTTGACTATGGTAGGAAAATTTGCACCGTGAAATTGGCAGATGCTACCTACCAGGGCCTTCCTCCCACACTGTGAAAGCAGGCTGGTGGCTCCCCACTTACAGCACATCACTCCCTGAAGGTATATTGCCCTCAGCACCCCATGGCTGGTCTGCTCTAGCTGGAGTCCCAAGGCTGTCAGACAGATGGAACATCACTTGGAAAGGGTGTGGTGCCTCAAGGAGAGGAAGGCTGGTGTCAGCTCATCCTTTCTGAGCCTGGATGTTGGCCTCAACGAAGTTTACTGTGAGGGACCATGTCCAGTGTTTGGGAAACCTTCTCCCAGCCTGTGGCTCAGCTGGTAAAGAATCCGTCTGCAATGCAGCAGACCTGGGTTCGATCCCTGGGTTGGGAAGATCCCCTGGAGAATGGAAAGGCTCCCCACTCCAGTGTTATGGCCTGGAGAACTCCATGGTCTGTACAGTCCATGGGGTCGCAAAGAGTCAGACATGACTGAGTGACTTTCACTTTCACTTTCTCCCAGCCAAGGACCTCCACTCTCCCCACCTCTAGGTAACTTTAAGGCTCTGGGTCAAGTTCTCCTCCCCATTAAAAGAGGTTCAGCTCCTAAATTAATATACGGGTCCTACAGAAGCCTTTGCATAGATGACTTTGACCTGAAATGACTTTTGATTGGGAGAATTTCAGAGGCTGGGAATTTTCTTCTGATAGACTTTGTCACATGTCCTGTGGAGGGTCACGTGACAAATGACACTTGAAGGGGTCCCAGTAAATGAGGCCACTCCAAGGGCTCATGTATGCCCTGATCTCGGGGTGCTCAGTGCCTGAAAACAGGTCAGGCAAACAGTCCTGAGCTCTTCTCAGCCACTCCAGACAACACTGCACCCCACTGGACCATGAGAGTCCAAGTCTCCGCGCCGGATGGGCTCGTGCAGGCCACAGTGGTGCACCCTCGGCAGTGGGCTGGGCTCTCGAAACCTGGAAACGAGACGGAGAAGAGGGCCGCCTGTGAAAGCTGGCAGCATTTTTAAATGTGACGTTTCTACCCTAGGCTGCACCATTGGGCTGTGCATGCGAGCTAAGTCGCTTCAGTCGTGTCTGACTCTGTGACCCCATGTATAGCCCACCAGGCTCCTGTGTCCATGGGCTTCTCCAGGCAAGAACACTGGAGTGGGTTGCTATGCCGTCCTCGAGGGGATCTTCCCGACCCAGGGATCGAACCCACGTCTCTTACGCAGTTGAGGTGCAGGCAGACAGCTTCTTTACCTCTAGCACCTCCTGGGAAGCCCTGCACTGTTGGGCTGCATCCTCCAGATTCATTTCAGAGTCATCTTGTCTTGGAGGAAATTTAACAATGACTTGTGTTCAGTGTGGGACAAAAATAGTGACTATTTTTACAGAAATGGAGACGCTTTTGTAAATGAAGGTACCGGACTGACTGACTCCCCGTTCATTCAATCCTTCTAGGCCCACATGGTGACCGAGCAGAAAGAGGCCAAGCATCAGGCTCGTGTCCCTACTTACTTCTCACCTGTGCTGTTTGGTTTGGGATCTTATTTCATCACTTTCTATGATAGGAAACAATTACAATGGGCTTCCCAGTAAATTCAGAGGAAAACGGCTTTGTCCCATTTCTGACAGTCTATGCCCAAATTAGCACAAGAGAGTGGCTTCACCCCTGTAGAAGGAGCCCGCGTCTGGGGGAGAAGGGACCGGGCACCAGATGTGGCATAAGGGCTGCAGGCAGCGGGGCGGGGAGCTGCGTGCTAGAGCAGAAAGACTGTCTGCTTTCCGGGGGATCAGGACACATGTCCTCCAGAGGCGGCAAAGTGGCTGTCCGAGCCTTGAGTGATAGGCAGGGTTTCTATTATGACACGTGTTTTTCTGGCTTAAAGGCAATTTCGGTCCCCAAATAAAGGAGCCAGGCAGGGAGGCTGGAATTTAGGGAGTGGGGGCTACAGACATCTGCAGTGGGCAGGTCAGGGGCTTCGGGGAGGGGAGCTCTGTGTGAACCACTGATGGCTCTGCTCTCAAGTGTCCAGAGCACCCGTTTTGAGACCTGAGGGCAAGGGCCCCAGTATGACAGCCCCCTTCACCCCTCAACTTCCAGACCCACTCTTGAACAATTTGGAGGTTTTATTTTTTTTTCCTCTTAAAAAAAGAAAAAAGAAAAAAACACTTCCCTTGTGCCATGTATTATACTAAGCAGTAGTTATCAAATATAATATTTTAAAACAATCCTAGCAGGGAGTCACTGTCTTTTCATTTTACAGATGAATGAACTAGGCTTTGCTGTTGCTCGCAGTTTCTTTAAGATTTTGTTTCTCAGGCACAGTTCTGAAAAATGGATGATGATGCTAATTGTGGTTTTGCTTTTTTTCTGTAAAAACCTGTCAAGAACTTAACTCTAGGACTTCGAGTATACCTGCATTAAAACAAAAATTTCAGGTAATGATCCAAAAGATTCTTCTTCCTTACTCCTGAGATGAATTTGCTGATTTGCACTTTAAATGGGGAACTATTTAGTAGCAGCTTTGACTAGAACTCTTGGTGTGTTACAATAATTAAACAGGGCTTGAATCCTTACATAGAACTACAAGCAAACCCATTCACATTTAGTTTATCCTTTTAGTTGACGTTTATCTGCTGAAATCCTCATGACAGTTAGCTTTATTGTTAGTGTAACACCAAGCACCAGCACCATAGAGAAAGAGACCTGAGCTTCCGTCAAGGATCTTAGACCCCCGGAACAGACAAGGAGAGAGAGAGGCAGTGGGAAGGAAATCCACGTGCCATGGCAGGGACGCACGAAGTAGAGAGAAGTCTGCTCTGGCTGAAGTCCAAGAGCATCTCAGAGGCACACAAGGTGATGGGGTTCCCCGAGCCGGGGAAGGAAGACAGGGACTTTCTCAGCAGACAGCATCTGTTGCCCCAGCAGCTCCTGCAGAAGGCATCCTGTAAAACACTGGTAATCTGATGTGCAGATCCAACCAAAGTCCAGCCTCTTAGAATCTCATCTGAAAAAGTTCTAGATCTTAAAAATGAATGCTCACAACCTCATTCAACCGAACAAGTCAGCATTATTTTTTTTCTTTCATTTGAACTGGAAATGAACATAACACGTCTTTAAGTCTACTGAATTTGTCATATACTGTAACAGTTTTTTTCATTAGTTTTTTTTTTAACTCTCTTGAATGATTCTCACCACCCCTTTCCCCCCAAGTCTCTCCAAGATGCTGAGTCCCCTCCCATCTCCACCAACCCATCAGCTCTATTTTCTATTTCTGGATTCTTGTCGATTCCATCCATTGTGAAAAATGCCAAGCAAGAGTCATAAAATGTTACCATCAAGTTTAAAACATATTCTCTTACATGTGAAGTTCTATCAGCTTTAATTCGAATATTTTAGATTACATATTTCTTGGAAATGTGGGCTCTGTTTTGAATACACAACAGGATATGGTTATTATTTCAAGTTCTACAAAGTCTCAAGTTATGGACAAATATCAATAAGGGAGTTTTGACCACAAGTCAGATGTTTTTTCTCTATTTTTCCCCTTTTACATTGTCTCAGGTTTTTCTGTAGGAGAAGAGTTGAGTAAGCTGAGAATTCTGTAAATGTTTAATTACAGTTTCACATAGGCCTTGGAGAGGTGCAATACTCTCTAAGCTGCATTTACTTGAAATGAGGGCTCAGTACCTTAAAGTAAAATAAACCATGTCAAATTTTGATTTAAGAAAGCTGAAGCATCGATATTATGGCCACCTGATGCGAAGAGCTGACTCATTGGAAAAGACCCTGATGCTGGGAAAGATTGAGGGCAGGAGGAGAAGGGGACGACAGAGGATGGGATGGTTGGGTGGCATCACGGACTCAACGGACAATGGTTTGAGCAAGCTCTGGGAGATGGTGACGGACAGGGAAGCCTGCTGTGCAGTCCATGAGGTCGCAAAGAGTCAGACGCAACTTCAGTGACTGAACAACAGCAGCAGCAGCAACTGAATGTTTAAAGGTGCAGCAGCTACTAACTCAGTGTTGAAACTGACTAAGCCCAAAGGAAACCTGCAGAGCTCTTTTTCTTTTTCCGGGACTATGTCGATGTGTTCTTGTGATCAGCCCTCAGATGAGCTCTCCTGCCATTCACTTTAGCAGAAGACATTTCAGCGCTTTTCTCAGAGGACGTCAGGGCTTGCCGCAGAGACTTGCAAACTAACCGATACCCCTTACGTTGAAGAGAAGACACTGTGCATACACACAGCTAACCGGAGACTTCTACCACTCCTTATCTTTGATGACGTCATGGAAGCTATGGTTTTTAATCAAACATCATTCCAAGGAGGGTGAGCGCACCAGCAGACTCTTTTCTGCAGGAACACTGGCAGATGTAAAACCAGTGCCCATGAGGTCTCCATAATGTAAAGAGCTCAATATTCAACAAAACTAAACAAGATTTTTCCAAAATACATATAAAAGCTATAGCATTAGTGTAGCGATTTCCTATATTTGGGGGCATTTCAATTCTGAATACCAAGAAGAAAAATGCTTTGCTTGCTTTAAAAAACAAAACCAAACACTGGAATCTAAGTAAAAACATCTAATTGATCAAGTGTACGTAATAACTCACAGTCTCACCCACAGGGTGAAAGGCTTTGTACAAACTAATTTAGAAAAAGTATATTTTAATAGTTTCATTGTATGCTACTTTTTAAAGCTTTTGACAGAATTTTTAGTATATTGAATTTGCAGTTATTATTCAAAGTTTGTGTGACTTGATGATAAAAGTCTTAAAAATACTCTATCCTTCAATAAAGTTGGGTTGTTTTCTCCCCAAACATCTTCCTAATTTCTGGCAATAATGATTATCTTTTCCTTAATACGATGCACAGATACGTGATAAAGGAATTCATTTTATGTCATGGGTCTATGGTCTAAGAAACCAATTATTATCAATAATACATAAAAATGTAAGAAATAAAAACTTTGGCTCCCTCCCTTTTTCCAGGATTCCAGACTTCTTATGTTTCAGTCTCATTTGAAATTGAGGGGCAATTCATTCAAAAAAAATTTTTTTTAAATTCTGTTTTTCTAAAATGCATATTTCTTCTGGAAGAGATTTTCCCTCCTTGTTTTTCCAGGGAAAAGTGGAAGGATTAAAATGCGTGTGCCCTGTGTCTGCAGGTGAAGCTCACTTCTGGCATAAGTGCCATCCTTGGATGCAGAGAACACACACGTGTTTGGTCACAAACACCTACAGCTCCACCTTCATAGAGAAATGTGCAAATAGAAACACAGCACATGCGTTTTCTACGGAGGTGTAAGGCAGACCCTCAAAACCGAAAGTGGTCTGGAAATGGTGTCTTGGTGAAGATCACAACGTAATGTCCTTCTCTGACCTGGAAGAGATTGTACCTATCACCTTACAACACTTGGCTTTATTTTATAATAAGCTATGCCATTAAGGTTTAAAATATTAGATTAGATCTTTGCATATTTTATATTCTGTAATTTTTGATATTGCAATTTTTAATTGTTCGTGTTTCCTGTTTTTTAAGATACCAACTTTCTCCTTTAGTTTCTTTTTTCAGGAAACATTTTAAAGCTTCCTTCGTCTCTAAAAATGTCTTGTTTCAAAACTGACTGCTATAACATGCTTAATGCAGAAAAAAGCTCAGAAGGCAACAATGAAAAAGAAAACATGTGCTATAATAAAATATCTCCCAATGACTTATTTATTAGAAATACACTTTCAGAATTAAAGGATTTATTCTAACTTTAGGAAAAAAAAACTATTTTGCTTTCACTTTTATATAATGAAATAATTAAGCCCATGGCATCTTAAGGCTATTTTTGTGAAGCCCATACATAGATGGTGTTAATTACAACAGCTACCTATATTTGTAATCATCTAGCCAACTTTTAAATACCCATTTAAAAGTCATTCATGAAGTTATTTACAGTAGTCAAAAAAACAAACAAAACAAAACAAAACATGACCAGATAAACAAATACCAATAGCATCAAGTGTATTTGAGGGGTATTTTCAATATTAGTAATTATTTTCACATTTTAGCAAGGTCACTTTGATAGCTTATTCTCAGGAAACTTTTTCAATCTGCTTTAAAATAGTTGGTTCCAAAATGTGGGGACAAAGCCCAGTATGAATATAAATTATTTGTCAACATATGGTGAGAGAGGGCGTGGCTGAACCGAACTCGAAGTCGGCACAAAGAGCAGGCATTGTTCCTGGTGATGAAGTTCTCAAATGGAAGCTCCGAGCTGGCGGGAGAAGTTGCCGGCGTGCTCTGGGGTCACAGCACTTGGTAAAGCCGGGGACAGCTGCACCGATTGTCCATAATTAGTCAAGGTCAGACGCTGCAAATGGAGGACATTCGCCATTTGTCAGGAGCACAATGGACGGGACCCGAGCCTCCTCAACTGGGGACAGCTCAGGGAGGGGCTCATTGAATCCAGGGTGAAGCGGCTCTGCCCTTTTTTGTGCTCCTGGGAAGGGGGGCAGCCACTCAGGAGGACTCGAATGATAGCACTTGCCAGACTCACCAATGTCACAAAACACAATCTTGTTTTAACTACCAGAAGCATATGTTCATTGACACAGTGTAATGTTGGTGACACTTGAAGGAAACAGGAAAAGAAGAAATGAGAGAACAAGTGCATTTGCTCCCTGTGTTTGGGATTTCATGTCTCCTGCCTCCAAGGGTCTAATCTTGTAACTTGCCACTGGATGCAATGTAATCCTTTAAATAAAGGAGTGATTACTTTCAAATGAACAGTGGAACTTGGAATGAGCACAAATAGGTCGTTGTCGAATGAAATTGCTTTTGTCTTAATGGCTGCTTAGAAAAGTGCCATGTTTTCAACAGGAGAAATTAAACAGGGATTTAAACGGTCTACTAAAATAGGTTAAAGGAAAACGTTCCGGGCTGATAAGATATTTTAGACTGAAGAATTTTCATCGACCCAACAAGCAAGAGTATAGTGTGATTTTGGAAAGCTAAAGTCTGCCCTAGTTTTAAGGAAAAGAGAGTAAGGACTTTAATGTTTCAACTGAGAACCACAAAGGTTTGAGATGCTAATTTGTAAAATGCCTTGCCTGAGCCTCCCAATCCAGTGAAAAGGAGAGGGGGTCCTTTATCTTCCTGCACCACCCTTTCCAGGGCGGGTAACACTCTTTCAGCCCAGGGTGGGCATGCTCTAGCCTGCGCTGGGCACACTCTCAAGCACCCAGAGGGTCCACGGACACCTCTTCCTTCCTTCCCCAAAGCAGCCCCTGGGAATGAGCTTGGGGAGGGCGAGAAGACGACGTGCCATGGAGAGACCATCCGCCCGGCTTGTACTGTCCTGATTTCTCGTCAGCTTGCTCCCCCCACCGCCATCACAATTTCCAGGTGACATTCTTTCTTTGGACTCTGGGCCCTCATTAGTGTCTCATTAGAATACCTTCCTACATTTCAGGTTGATTTCAGCCCATGCACTTGGCAAATTTCCGCCTGCCGCAGGAGGTAGAAAAAGTCAAAGAATTACTTTAAAATTAAGAAAAATGTAGCTGATGGCTCTCTCGCTCTCTCTCTCTCTCTCACACACATACACAATACATGCACACAAAAATCTGTTAGACATTTCAAAGCAGCTTGCATTTGTGGAAGGTGCCAGAAAAGCAAGATGGTTTACCACCTCTCAGTTATACATCCTTATAATAGAAATTCATTATCTCATTGTGGACGAAGCAATACATTTCTGATTAGCCTTTTTAACACACTTTCCTTTTCAAATGAATAAATCAGAATACAAAGAAACTGCACTATAACATCCTTCCCTGTTGCTGCTAAGCAAGGTAAGTGAATTAGCCATCATGTATAAATTCCTGAGTTTTCATATGAGGAAACAGTACATGTGTACATACACATATGCAACATACACACAGAAAGACACACACACACACACACGCATGGAGGGTGGGTCCCACCTGCCCATCATTCCAGCTGAAAGAACCATCCCCAGCTTTTTCTCTCACACACCCCTCGCCTCCACATAAAAAGAGGGGAAAAATTGTTATCTCTGATAATAGAATCATTTCTCCCATATTCTTCACATTTTTAAGATTTTCTCCTGTGTCCTCTTGAGGAAATGACAGAAGCTGCTGGGTAATTCAGGCATCCCCAAATACAGTCTTACAAATTTCACTCTCTGAAAAGTTAAGAAAGATAATGACCTATTAACTTTGTTTCTCTACAGTGCAATTTATCCTTGGGCATAAGGAACTGCCAATTTTATGGAAGCATGGCAAATGACGTTCTTTGCACTCTCACTGGAAAATATTTTCAGCAATTAAAAATGAAAATGTGCTATTAAGCAAAGGCGTCACCGACGGTGCACCCTTTATGCTCACGATCTCTAAATTCAGGGGAAGCAATGCCGCTGTTTCTACCAGACAGAACTGCATCCATTGCAGCTCCTTTAAGACCATTTTCGAGGAAAATCCTAGCAAGAAAGTCTGCTGTGCCGCCCCACTCTCACTGTGCCCGCATCCTTGAACCACTCTCGTAAGGGTGCTGCCAGTAGCTCATCGTGCCTCATGTCGCGGGATGGGGCGCAGAGCACACCAGGGTACCTATTGTTTCAATTTCATGCAAGTAGAACAGTAACTGCTAACGTGAGGGTATGATTCAGCACGTTTATTACAATGTCATTCTGTCTGATGAGTTTTGTTTCAGCCAATACCATCTGCAATTAACAGTCTCTAAAGACTTAAAAGCAGCCCCACACTTATTTCTGATCTTAACTGTGACTCGAATGGGCTAAGCTGATATGATTAAATAATATTTGTCATCAAGCATTCAGGGTTTAAGTCTCTGCCTTTGATAAACGAATAAAGGTTTCACAGCCAGAAATTCATTCAGACTGAAGTGATTTAACCCCAAAGAGACAGAAGTATGGACAGCTCCTATTTCTCAAGAGGTTAAAGAAATTATCTTCACGGGTTAGTTTCCTCTGAATGTACAGTAGAGCAAACACGTTTCCATTGAAAACTAAAGTAGCTTTAGTATCCCCAGTCTACTTTTTGCCTTTAACTTTCCTAAGTTTAAAAAAATAGTACCTAATATATGGCTTATAATCTCATCTGCCCTGTCCTTTCATGAGGGTAATTTTAGACTTGACTGTATCATAAAATAACACAAAAATGCATTATCTACATAATCCCTGAAACAAGACATACTCTGCTTTTGTCTTATTTCAAAATTTAAAAGCGGCTCAAAATCCCCACCCCAATCCCATTTAGGTATACATTTTGCATATTAACTGAAGAAGAAAAGAGAAATTATAGGAGAATTTTTTTTCTGAATTAAAGCTCATTTTAATTGTTCAAACTAATTCATCTAATTTTCAGACATTAGCTGAAAATCTTCATTTAGGAATCTGTAAATTAGCTGCACGGTTTTAAATTTTCCTCTTTGTCTCATAAAGCAATTGTTTTCTACTTTCAAGTATCTTAACACTGTCATTATTACCATCTATATTTTTTACAGACCAAAATTTTAGTCACTTTCCGGTAGAGAAATTTAATTACAACCGCAGCATACTTAATGGGAATCTTTGTGACCTAAACTAACTAATGTACCTCCAAAAAGGCCAAAACTCTTCATCAGAAGCATGGTGGGGAAATCTTACAGACTCAGCCTCACAATGCAAGAGATTCTGCACTAGCAACGGACTGATTTGAGACTCTGCACCCTTGCATTTAAGTTTAGCTTCTGATAACTGTATTTTTGTGTGTGAAGACACAAATTGATGGAACGTAGGTAGAGGAGAGCTGACCATTGCTATTTTTGTTTGCTCTACACTTTGGGGTTTTCTTTATGGAAGTCACTGACTACTCAACTTCGCTGAGGTTGCTTGGGTTCATGTTCCACAGTGGAGAAGATGCGGAGCTGATGGGGTTGTGGTGTCTGGTAGGATGATGACATGGCTTCTGAAAGCTGCTGCCTGAGATAATAATAAATGAATCTTCACATGCATTTGAGAGTTTTATGTCCTCCTCTGAAGTCTAATGAGTGTATTCACATCTTCATTGTTTCATTAAATGTTAATAAAGAAAAAGGTTAATCATTAGCATTAAATATCTACTGAAATTAGATAGTCAAAGGGTTTATTGTCTTCAAGAAGCTGAGAACAAAAGAGAGAAAAAGCTACCTTCATACAATTTTTCATGAGATACTGATTCTGAAGGAAGATTTGCTACTTTATATTAGGAAGTCCCTAAACTATTATTTGAATTATCTCGGCATCTGATGTTATTGAATTCCATTCAGGAATTCAAGCATATACTGAATGAGGGATTCATACATCTAAACAAAGGCATTATTAGTGATTTGACCAAATTGTTTCTCCTGAGTTGATGCTGTGTTTTTCTTTCTTTCTCTCTTTTTTAAAGAAAGATGGTGTAATGACCGTCACTGTGTTTCTTTGCTCCATCTCAAAATATTAATTAGGAACTGCTTGTTCATGCTTGTGCCAAACTTCTAACTGAAATGTAATAAAACTTGCTCAAGAAAATAATAAGAAAAAGAGAGGAGAAAAAAGAACTTTTAGTAGTAATGGTAATTTGGGATCCTGATCACAGGTGCAAGATTTAGCAAAGGTCCCTTTCTTGCAACAGCCCTCTGGAGTGATCCAAGAGCTCCCTCTGCTCCCTCCAAGGGGGAAATATCCATCACCATCACGCCAGCCTGCATCCATGCCAGCAGGAGCCGGTTTTGAAAGACATCAGCCTGCTTCCTTGTTCCCCAGCAGCCCTGTGAGTACAGACCAGACAGAAACCAGCAAAAACCTCCCAGAAAGGCTGCCCAGGTGAAGCCTGTCGTAAGTTTCTCTTCATTAGTCGACTTGATGACTGGCCGGAGGTCACAATTAAAGGGGGTTATTTTCCTGGTGCTCTAAGTGCAGAGTATTAATGGGGACTCCATTTGTCATGCCTTATTGGCAAAAGCATGGGAAAATATTAAAATCGCAATAAATTCAACCTCCCCCCTCCCCGCCAAATGATGCCAAATGGATTTGACTTTCTCAGGCTCCACTCCACACCAGAGCCTCCCAGTTGGAAATAAGAAGGTCTCAGAGAGGATTTGCCAGTGTGGGCAGGAAGAAGCAGGCTCACTTTATGGCCCTGTTGTTGCAAAGTTAAATGTTCTGGGTGCTTCCTTGAATCTCGCATAGTGATCCTTCAGGAATAAGCCCATGCTCACGTGATCAATGTGTCTTTAATGCTGGGTCTAGTCTGAAGTTCTGGCTCAGAAACAGCATGGTTTTAAATCCCAAGGATTCGAATTGAGACGCAAGTCCTTTTGTTATTAAAGCGTAAGAGCTTTATCTGTGGGTAGGCTTGCACGTGCACAGTGGGGCTTGCCTGTGCTTATCAAAGCAAGAGAATACACATAGGCACACACGAGCACTTACACACGAGCACACACATACACACACCCACGCACACACATATACACACCACACACACTTACATACACATATCTTAATAAATTTGTTTAATTATCCTGCGTATAATTTCATATCTCATGTTTACCCAAAAATTTTTTAAAAGTTTATGCTAATTAATTATGCCTGATTTAGATATTTGTATCTTGATACCTCAGGAAAAATGATTAAATGTGATAAAAGTCATTCAGTCGTGCCCAACTCTTTGAGACCCTCATGGACTATATAGTCCATGGAATTCTCCAGGCAGAATACTGGAGTGGGTAAGCCTTTCCCCTCTCCTGCGGATTTTCCCAACCCGGGAATAGAACCGGGGTCTTCTACATTGCAGGTGGATTCTTTACCAACTGAGCTATTGGGGAAGCCAAATGTGACAATTACTAGTTAAAACCATACTTCTCATTTGAAATCTTTTGCCTGTGACATATCATGCTACTAATCCACTTTGATGTGGTTAACTTTTACTGTGAGTCGTTTTCCTGGTACAAATGGGTATGCACTCATTTGCCCAGAATTTATTTATCATTATTGGGGACTTACTATGGTCTGTTGGGCCCTGGGCCACAGACCTGGGAGCAATGGATTTGAGATGAGTTTGCTGGTCCAGGGCTTATACAGAGGAAGAGACAGCCAGCCTGAGATGGCACTGCAAGGGATATATATTATGTATCACATTATTCTATTATTATGAATTATAATTGAGCACAGTCTCAGAACTCTCACCTTATTACACTGTACAAACCAGCCATTGACTTGAACAAAAACATATTTTCATAGCCTAACGTCTTCATGTGCATACTTACAGAGTATTAGTTTTTGCATCCAAGACACGAGAGTACAATGTTATTCCAAGTTAAGGAAAATGATCTCTCCAATAATACATTCTTTCCGTTTTCTCTTCTCTGTACACATGCACACATGCCCATGAATGCAATACAATTTATCAAATTAAACGTAAACAAATTATTTAGGATCCATGCAGTACAAACAAAGGAACAGCCTTGTTAGGAACAGGAATTTATTAGCACCCCATCCTCTGAATGTGCATTGATAGAAAATATAATTAAATCAGCACATTTTACTACTCACTCAGCATAAATTGTCGCTGGGTCTGCAAGATGGATACAGTGCATTGTTTGTGCTCATGAAGACAATAGTCTCCCAAGATGAAATCTTTCTCCTTTTATTTATTCTACAAAGGGTGCCCATGCCCAAACCCAGGCAGATAGAGACAGAAGGTTAAATAGCTTCATCCCCTGATGGTACCAGACGTTCTCATTGTCTCCATAGCTAGGGCATGGTGTAAAGGAAACATCCATGAACCCAGAGCTGACGTGAACAACTCTTAAAAGCCGCGAGTTACCTGAGGTCCAGCATTTCACACCAGATAAGACCGTGAACTGAGAGACGAAAGGGGACATGCTCTCACCCAGTGCCAAGCCTTCCAGTCTCTGAGCATGTGCTGACAGTCCGCTCGGGCGGCTGTAACAAAACGCTATAGACTGGGGAGCTTAAGCAAGGCTTCCCAGGTGTGCAGTCAGTAAAGAAGCCACCTGCCAGTGCGGGAGACGTAAGATGCACGGGTTCAATCCCTGGGTGGGGAAGATCCTCTGGAGTAGCAAATGGCACCCCACTCCAGTATTCTTGCTTGGAAAATTCCATGGACAGAGGAGTATGGTGGGTGCTATAGTCCATGGGGACTCGGAGAATCAGATCAACAGCGCACACGGACTGGCTGCAGGGCTTAAGCAGCAGCCATTTATTTCTCACTGTCTGTAGGCTGGGAAGCCCGTGATCAAGGTGCCAGCAGATTTGGTGCTAGCTGAAGGCTGGCCCCCCACCTTCCTGACTGGCAGACCGCTGCCCTCTCCTGCTGCCCTGACAGGGCCTTCCCTTGCTGAGCGCTGTTTACAAGGGCAGTAATCCCACCACGGGGCCCCTGACTCGCGACCTTATCTAAATGCAATAACCTCCCAAAGGCCCCACCTCCAAACACCATCCCAGTGGGGGCCAAGGCCTCCACATGCATTTTGGGGGAACACACACATTTGGATTGTAATAGGTGCTATTGTGTTTTTAGAATAATATCCCTGAAATTCATCTCTTCTAAGATCATAGACTGTATCAAAATTGTGCAGTGTAGTTTTGAAAGACTCAATAAAGGGAAGAAAAAAAGCTGAATCCCACTTAACCAAACCAAACCAGACCAAGCTTAAAGGGCCCCAGGCTATGTGCTCAGTCAGGTCCTACTCTTTGCAGTCCCGTGGACTGGGGCCCACCAGGCTCCTCTGTCTATGGGATTGTCCCTGCAAGAATACTGGAGTGGGTTGCCATTTCCTCCTCGACAGGATCTTCCCAAACCAGGGACTGAACTCCCGCGTCTGCTGGCAGATGTATTCTTTACCACGAGCGCCCCGTGGGAAGCCCATCCAGTGACACCTTCCCTTCCTGTCCAGCTCAGGGAGGCAGAAGATGGGGGCCTGGGGCTCAGGTGTCCCCAGAGACACAGAAAGTGACAGAAGTATGTCAACCTCCAGTCCAGCCGAGAGGAAATGTTCTCGTTCCCTGTTATCACATGCAAATGCCTTGGAAACTGAACATGCTGGAAAAATAATAGTACGTGAAGGTGAGTCTTTGCCCAGAAAGGGGGATTTTTGCTGCAGGCGAGGGGCCAAGCTGATGGTCTAAGTGGCGAATTTGGTCCAGGAGTTTCTGTTCCCAGGGCCCCTCCATGTGATTGGTGGGGCCAGTGATGCCCATGGTGATCCCTGACGAGAGGTTCATGACCCAAACTCAGAAACTCCCACCTAAGCGAGCTGCTAGCCGGGTACATTTCTTCAAATATGTATCGATTTGAAAGCAAAACATCCTGGCCGGCCCAGTGTTCATCAGGCAACTGGCATGAAAGTAAAAGGGCACCATGAGGCGCCAAGTACTTACAGCGAAGACCGTGGCTCCCACGTGTTCATGTCCTCCCCAGATTCTGCCCTGACCTCCCGGGAGACCAGGAGCAGTGGTGACAGGAGGTCCACCGTAAGGGGTCTTCCGGCCTCCTGGCTCGGGGCAGTTGGAGATGGTACTGGCCTGGCCTGGGTCTCCTTTCTCTCCAGGTAGAATCAGCACAAGGAGCAAGGGCGATCCAGACTGTGTTGGGGAACAGCCTACAGTTTTGCTTTTCTTTCAGCCTCTAACAGTCCTCTGAAAACTTCTAACCCATCACAGCAGGATTCATTCCCAACACGTGAATGACCCAAATCTGTTTGGTCTGAGACCAGAGGTGCATTCTCACTGAAGACACCGTTGCTGTCACTGTGCCTGTCGAGAAAAATGGGACCAGCCTGGGGGCAGAGGGTGAGGCAGGGACGGCAAAGCGAGACACCCCTGGGACCGACTCTGAGGATAGTGTCCTCCGACTAACTGGGTACAGCTGGACTAGGACTGGAGCCACAGGTCCTGAAAACCAGCAATTACGCCACAGGAGCATGAGCAGAAAGGGAGACTTTCCTGGCGGTCCAGTGGCTAAGACTCTAAGCTCCCAGTGCAGCAGACCCAGGTTCAATCCCTGGTCAGGGAACCAAGTCTCACATTTCACAGCTAAGAGTCTGTATGCCGAGATAAAGCCCCCATGGGCAGCAACCAAGATGGAAGGTCCCCCGTGCCTCAACTAAGACCCAGCGTGGCCAAACAAAATAAATAATTTTTGTGTAAAGAAGGCTTGAGAAAGTATTGAGCCCAGCATCTAGACTCCCAGATTGCACTCACTGTCCAGAAAAGAAGAAGAGGAAGAGGAGGAGGGAGAAGGTAGAGGAAGAGAAGGAAACATGTTGTGAAATGAAAATTAAAGGTACCCACATAAAGGAAATCCTGTATATGCTAACAAAGATACATACTGTACAATTCCATCCATGTGATATCCCACAATGGACAAAATAATCAGTCTACGTGAGTCAAAGTCAGAATGGTGATATCTGAAGAGGAGGCTAGATTGGAAAGGGTGCCAGAGAACATTCTGGGTGATGAAACGTTGTATTTCTTATCTTGGGGGCGACTACGAGACGGGGGCAACTGTCAAATGTCATTGATCCAAAGTACCACGATCTGTGCATTTTGCTGAATGTAAACAGTGTCTTGAAGACAATGCCTATGTTAACAATACTATAATAATGCAATGCTTTCTTTATCTACTTTATTACTAGACTCCTGCTCGGCCATGTGGATATCTTTGAACGAAATAGCCGGAGTCGTTGTGAGACCTGATCCCAGCAGGCGGCGGTGGCTTTCATTTTCAGGCTTCTTGAGTGTCCTTTTCTGCCTGTGACACCGTGGAGTTCTGTGTAAATAAATAATGGTGCGAGCAGCACGTGGAACCCCCACTTAACCTGTGAGTTGCAAGGTTATTTTTGTAGCTGTGTCCTGTCTTCCAGTGAGGAGGGTGATTTATGGTTTTCAGCCGAGCGTCATCATCATTGTTCTCACCTTTGTTTCCATCATAGTTAATTAAAGGGAAGGTCATTGTCACCTTATGTTTTAAACCTCCTTAACATAATATATCACCCTTGGTACACTTTAATAAGGGGATTTGTGAAGGAATGGTGTAATAGGAAAAAAGTTTACGGCATAATCCATCCTGTTCACAATTACACTTTAGCTGTTGCACATAATGAAAGTTAATAAGTAGACAAAATGAAGGGTCTGTCTTGGGATTCATTCAAGTGTTGATTAATTGGCTGGGTGATGTAATGGAACAAGGAGATACCTAGCTTTTCTAAACTGCAGGCAAATGTGGCCAAAGCAAACCCTATTTAAAGGACAATCTCTCCTTCCTTTTTTCCTTGCAAACTGTCACCCCCAAACAATATGAAATTAATTAAACAACTGTTTATTGAATGCCTTCCGCGTGCCAGGCACACACAAAACCCGGGACACAAAGGGTGAGGTAAGACACAGTCCCTCCCCGGGGGCAACACAGACCAGTGCTGATGGGGGTACAAAGGAAGGACAAATTATTTATTCTCAACGGTTACTCCTGGGGATATCAGAATTAGTTAAGATTCATAAGAATGTCTGAAATAATATTAAGTATGCCAAGCACATCTGCCAAGAAAGTGTTAAATCCTTTCTCCAAAGCCATTTATTTTATTTAACAAACACTTAAAAAGCACTTACTAAAAGACAGGCATTGTTCTAAGTGTTCTCCAAATATGAAGTCATTTAATACCTACAACGTCCCTGATGAGGAAGGGGCCATTATTACTCATACTTTATAAATACAGAGCCTGAGCCACAGAGCACTCCAGTTATTTAGCCAGGTTTGTCTGTTTCTCGAGAATCTGAGTGCATATCCACTACCTTTGTGCCACCTTTACAATAAAATTTCTTTTCAAGGTTTCAAAAGATAATGACTTTTAACAAAATTTTCAAGTGAAAGGGACAGTTTTGCATAAAGATCTGACAGAATTCTGCATTTCTAACAGTAATTCAAGCCCATGTTAATCAAACAACTCACCTAAACAAGAGACCACCCACCCAGTAAAATAAGTTACTGACCCAGTCAAGTTTTAGCAGAATATGAAGCAAGGTGGGAACACCTGTTTCCCCCTATACATTTGCAACAGGGAAGGGGAAAGAGCAAATCTAGGATGAGGAACACCTGGAGTGGAACTTCATTCCTCGGGAGGAACGTCATCGTGACCGAGGTTCAAGGCATTCACCCACGACCTGACTCGCTATTCGGCATCAGCAAGCCCACCTTTGATCTGCATCCCTCTAGGATACAGGTGGACACAAGTTTGCCTAATGTGAAAGAAGAATGCAGACTAACATACAGCATCAGTGGTCAATTGAGAACTGGGCATAAACACTGTGGTGAGCAGCTTCTAGGATGGACTGCAAGGATCTCTGCTTCCTGGTGACCCCTGCCCTTGACTGTGGACTGGACCAAGGGACTCGCTTCCAGTTGCTAGAAGGCAGGAGGGGTGGTGGGAGCCAATTTGCAGATTAAGCTACAAAGACTGTTACTTTGCTGTTGGCTCCTGTCTGCCTCACTTGTTCACTCTCGCGATCCCTGAGTTGCTCTAGAAACGCCCGTGAGGCAAGGAGCTGAGGTGGCCTCACTCCAACCGGCTGCCAGGAACCAAGTCCTGCCAATAAACAGGGAGCGACTGGAGGCAGAGCCTCCCCACTTGAGATTCCAGATGAGACCACAGCCCTGCTGGGAATTTTGCTGCAACTTCACAAGAAACCCCAAGTCTCAAGATAAACTGGGGTCACCCAGAGGAGCTGCTCTCACACTTCTGACCCACAGAAAATCGAGACAAGACAATGAATTGTTTTAAGCCATTAACTTTTACATGTGATTTGTTATGGAACAATAGATAATAAAGGACCTATCTTTCATCACATATCAATTTTCCAAGAAATGCAAGGAAAGTGGGGAAGACACTGAATGAAGAAGAGGTAAGAGGTATCTTCCGTCTTTCGGGGGTTTTCAGTTTAGCAGAAACACTTGAGTCCGTGACATGAACACTTCCTGATAAAACTCTGTGTCATGCAACTTTTGGGCTTCCCTGGCGGCTCAGATGATAAAGAATCTGCGAGCAATGAAGGAGACCCGGGTTCAATCCCTAGGTCAGGAAGAAGCCCTGGAGAAGGAAACTGCAACCCACTCCAGTATTCTGGCCGGGAAAATCCCATGGAAGGAGAAGCCTGGTGGGCTATAGTCCATGGGGTTGCAAAGAGTCAGAAATGACTGAGTAATGAACACTTTCTCTCTTCACATCACTCTGTCAAGGTGGGACACGGGGGCCTCTGTGAACTTTCAAGTAAAAGAGACAACACAGGAAGTCCTAAATGATGAAACATGGGCTCTTGACATTCATCAGTATATTTATGTCTCATTTAATGTCAGTAGATCATGGATAATGGATGCAATGTGAACAAATGTTTTTCGTAATTTTGTATGTAGAGATAGGCCTGGTGGGTCACCTGGAAATTGGGAAACTCTGTAGCACCCTGTTATTCTCACCATCTCCTCTGTTGTATTAAATACAAGTAAGAATGGTGAGATAAATGGGGAAACAGTGGAAACAGTGTCAGACTTTATTTTGGGGGGCTCCAAAATCACTGCAGATGGTGACTGCAGCCATGAAATTAAAAGATGCTTACTCCTTGGAAGGAAAGTTATGACCAACCTAGATAGCATATTGAAAAGCAGAGACATTACTTTGCCAACAAAGGTCCAGCTAGTCAAGGCTATGGTTTTTCCAGTGGTCATGTATGGATGTGAGATTTGGACTGTGAAGAAAGCTGAGCGCTGAAGAATTGATGTTTTTGACCTGTGGTGTTGGAGAAGACTCTTGAGAGTCCCTTGGACTGCAAGGAGATCCAACCAGTCCATTCTGAAGGAGATCAGCCCTGGGATTTCTTTGGAAGGAATGATGCTAAAGCTGAAACTCCAGTACTTTGGCCACCTCATGTGAAGAGTTGACTCATTGGAAAAGACTCTGATGCTGGGAGGGATTGTGGGCAGGAGTAGAAGTGGATGACAGAGGATGAGATGGCTGGATGGCATCACTGACTCGATTGATGTGAGTTTGAGTGAACTCCAGGAGTTGGTGATGGACAGGGAGGCCTGGCGTGCTGCGATTCACTGGGTCACAAAGAGTCAGACACGACTGAGCAACGGAACTGAAGTGAACTGAAGAATGGTGAGAGAAACAAGCAAAAATAAACAAGTGAGATCTAATTAACCTTAAAAGCTTTTGCAAAGCAAAAGAAACCATAAACAAAATGAAAATAGAGCCTATGGGATGGAATAAAATATTTGCAAATGATGCAAGCTACGAGGGGTTACTTTTCAAAATATAGAAACAACTCATACAGCTCAATACAAAAAAAAAAAAAAATCAGAAAAAAAAATGGTCAGAAGGCCTAAACAGACATTTCTCCAAAGAAGACATACATATGGCCAACAGGCACATGAAATGATGCTCAAGATCGCCAGTTATTAGAGAAATGCAAATCAAAACTTCAATGAGGTATCACATCACACTGGTTAGAATGGCAATCATCAAAATGTCTACAAAGAATAAATGCTTGAAAGGCTGTGGAAGAAAGGGCACCACCCACACCGTGGGCAGGAGTGGAAGCTGGTGCAGCCCCTCTGACGGACGATACGGAGGATCCGTAAGACTGAAAATGGAGCTACCATATGGCCCTGCAACTCCATTCCTGGGCATGTGTCTGAAGAAGACTGTAATACGCATGCATATATGCCCCTCAATTTTCACGACAGCACTGTTTACACTAGTCAGGACATGGAAACAACCTAAATGCCCACTGGTGGAGGAAGGGATCAAAATGTGGTGATACAGACGATGAAATATTACTCAGCCATAGGCAAAAACAATGCCATTTGCGGCAACAGCAGATGGATCTAGATATTGTCATACAGAGTGAAGTAAGTCACAGAAACACAAATGCATGATATCACTTATATGTGACATCTAATAAAACTGGTACAAATAAACTTGTTCATGGAGCAGAAACAGACTCACAGGCACAGAAAACAAACCTGTGGTTACAAAGAAGCGGGGATGGATAAATTAGGGGCTTGGGATTAACAGATACGCACTCCTCTGTATAAAATAGATAACCAACAAGGACCTATTGCACAGCACAGAGAACTACATTAAATATTTTGTAATAACCTATATGGGAAAAGAAACTGAAAAAGAAGACATCTCTACTATCTATCTATAGCTTGAACAATTTGCTATATACCTGAAATGTTGTAAGTCAACTATTAGTGAGTGAGTGTTAGTTGCTCAGTTGAGTCTGAGTCTTTGCGACCCCATGGACTATATCCCGCCAGGCTCTTCTGTCCATGGGATTCTCCAGGAAAAAACAATGGAGTGAGTTGCCATTCCCTTCTCCAGGAGATCTTCCTGACCCAGGGGTCAAACCCAGGTCTCCTGCAATGTAGACGGATTCTTTACCCTCTGAGCCACCAGAGAAGTCTATATAAACTACATTTATTAAGTCTAAATGAACTATACGTCAATAAAAGAAATCAAAGTTAAAACAAGGAATAGCATGAGACAGGATAATACGAAGGATGACAAGCCTGCTTTTCTTCCAACAAATACAAAACCAGCAGCTTACACAGTTATTGTGCTGGAGATTTTTGTTTTGATTTTTATTTTATTTTTTTAAATTAAGTAATTTATTTTAATTGGAGGCTCATTACTTTACACTGTGCTGGAGATATTTATATGCAAAGAATATGCCTCATATATCTCCTTTTACATATTAAAGGAAACACTTTAAAATTCAAAACACAATGTATGTGAGCTGCCTGACTTTGTCCACATGTGGCTGTGGAGATGATCTCAAGAGGACGGAGAGGCTTCACAAGCATGACTCGAGCTCCCAAGATCCTTCACATATTTATCTTGATATTTTATGTCCAACGTAGTCATCTGTGTTTGAAAGAAAAACAATTATAACCAATTATAAAATTGGGAAAGAGTACATCAAGGCTGTATATTATCACCTTGCTTATAACTTATATGCAGAGTACATCATGTGAAATGCCAGGCTGGATGATGCACAAGCTGAAATCAAGATTGCTGGGAGAAATATCTATAACCTCAGATACACAGATGACACCATGCTTATGGCAGAAAGTGAAGAGGAACTAAAGAGCCTCTGATGAAGGTGAAAGAAGAGAGTGAAAAAGCTGGCTTGGAACCCAACATTCAAAAATCTAAGATTATGGCACCTGGTCCCATCATGTCATGGCTAATAGACGGGGAAAAAGTAACAGATTTTATTTTCTGGGGCTCCAAAATCACTGCAGATGGTGACTGCAACCATGAAAGTAAAAGATACTTGCTCTTCAGAAGAAAACTACAACAAACCTAGAGAGTGTACTAAAAAGCAGAGACATTACTTTGCAGACAAAGGTCCATATAGAAAAAGTTATGTTTTTTCCAGTAGTCATGTATGGATGTGAGAACTGAACCATAAAGAAGGCTGAGCACTGAAGAACTGATGCTTCTGAATGGTGATGCTAGAAAAGACTCTTGAGAAACCCTTTGACTGCAAGAAGATCAAACCAGTCAATCCTAGAGGAAATCAATCCGGAATATTCATTGTAAGGAGTGATGCTGAAGCTGAAGTTTCAGTAGTTTGGCCACCTGATGTGAAGAGCCATCTGAGACTGGGAAAGATTGAGGGCAGGAAGAGAAGAGGGCAGCAGAGGATGAGATGGTCGGATGGCATCACCGACTCAGTGGACATGAGTTTGAGTAAACTCCGGGAGATAGCGAAGGACAGGGAAGCCTACTGTGCTGCAGTCCATGGGGTCACAGAGTATAGGACTTAGTGACTGAACAATGTTAAAAATAATTCCTTCATAGTTTGTTTTTTTTTTTAATTTCCAACAGTTTCTCATCAAAACAATTCTAAAAGGGAATAGAATATCACTTAATTTCTTAGGGAAACATTTCCAATTTCCAGTAATAGGAAACAATAATCTTTTATGATCTATGTTGAAACACCAGTCTAGTGGGATTCTTTCTCTGTTTGGTGTAGTGTTCCAGACAAGTATTCACGACAATGGTACATTGAGTTCCTGTGGCAGAGACCACAAATTTGCCTCTCTGGACCTTGTGAAAATCACTTCCTTGCTGGCAAAACATTTTTAAAATTAATTTATCTATTTTAATTGGAGGCTAATTACTTTACAAAATTGTGGTGGTTTTTGCCATACATCGACATGAATCAGCCACAGGTGTACATGTGCTCCCCGATCCTGAACCCCCCTCCCCACTATGGCCTGTAAGAAGGTAGATGGATATGGAAAGAAAAATACTTATAGGTAATCACCTTCCCCTAACCCTAATCCTCACCCTAACCCTGCCTGTAGTGGGTACTGAGGGATGCCCTCCACTAATTACCAGCCGCATGGCTGTGACTAAGTGTCCATAATTTTGTCCTCAGTGTAATTAAATAAAAATATACCTCTCACTCTCCTTTAGGATGAGTGCTTCCAGAAAAAAAAAAAAAAAAGAAACAAAATTTCTGCAAATCACTAAGCTGACCAGCCGTCTCAAGGTGGATGCTCCATTTCTAATGGTCACCACTATTTCCGTTCCTTAAATTCTCTGATTGTTACTTCCAGCATTATTTTATTAGAGTGGCAACTCCTGAGTCTTTTCACCAAAGGGAAAATTCTATACCTGAGAAACTAGGAATGAAAAAAGTATAGCCCCGCTTGGAACTTTGAACAATACATTTATGAAGCTGAAAAAATGGCACACTTCAACTCTGTTCATCCGTGAATGATTGAGGAAGACTCCCCAGGGCCGGCTGGGATCTTTTCTTTCTGCTCTGACCCACTGGTGCTGTGGCTGACACAAGCTGGCACTCAATACCTGGCAAAAGACTGGCTTCTTTAATGCCTCCTACAATAGGAGAAACTTCATCCCTTTTAATTACTTACAGGAAAGTTTTGAGATGATGGAATTCCCCTGAATTCCTGGCTGGAAGGATAGCTCCTGTGTCTTAGCCGGTTTCATCCTTTCCTCTTACTTGGCTTACTTTGAGGAACAGAGGATTATCTTAGATAGACTAGGTTTCAGCTCGACTCCATTGATTGTTTTTCATGGCAGACTCTCATGAGCAGCTCTTCTTATTCAGTAACAATGACACAGAGATTAGCATGACTTACTGAGGTCCCAAGGCTTGTGGAGTCTGGGCTGTAAGAGTGTGAACGAATATGCTTGCATCACAACAAGAACTCATACTTTTCTAGCTAGTCAGGTAGAAACACCAAGTCAGGGCCCCAGCAGGTGCAGCAAGACTCTAGGCCATCGAGGTGAGTCCACGTGGGTGGGAAACTGCTTCCCCAACCGCTGAATTCTGTGTCCGTGGCTCCCCAGCAACGTGGGCACCTTAGGACACGTGGTGGCATGTCTGTGGGGCTTTCTCACGGACAGTCTCTATTCATTTCTCTTTTCTTATGATTGGCCATCCTTCCTGTGTCTTTGCATACCTCAGTGTTTTGGTTGAAAACTGGCTATTCTGTAGGTTATAAAGTAGTAGTTCTGGAAGTGAGACTCCCTCCCCAGCCCCCCTCCCTGGGGTTTGCTGTGGCTGCCTGCTGTGAGTTCCCGTTTGCCAGCTTGTTGGTTTCTCCATGTTTTCATGTCTATGAAATGAAGGCAAGTCTGGTTAAATTCTGTCCTTTTATAAATGCCAATCATTTGTCTCATAACAGAAGCCATCAGCGCCTCCTTCCCTGACTTCAAGCAAGAATAAATAAGTCTCACTCACATGCATATTATCGCTCCCAGGGGGACACTTTCCCTCCTGAAGTCTAGTAGCAGAAGCAGTAGAAATTGCGGAGAAGTTCAAGCTGAGTCACTATCCCCTTCGTCAAATCCAGCCCTGATGACACAGAATGATTAAGCCCGAAGATAAATTTTGAGTTGGACAAAGAGCTGTACACTAAACAGCTACGTCCTGTTAGAGAATTCCCAGCTCCCCACACTGGCTGCCTCCATCTGCTGTCTCTGCCTTCCTTCCCTGGCTAACTTGCCAGTTCCCAGCCCCGAGACAGAGCCACTGGTCTAATCAGCCTCTCAAAGATGCCCCTAGTCTCAGCTCCGGTTGGGGGTGGGGGAAGGACTGCAGGGAACCCAAAGAAGAAGAGCCCCCCCGCAGGTTTAGTCACATGCCTGTCGCGTATCTGTGCCTTGAGTGGGGCGCGGTTTGGGAACTGCTTTTAGGATCCACGTAAGGAGGTAAGAGTTTGGACATGAATTCGAGCAATGTCTGGGAGAGGGCGGACTTCCGTTGTGGCTCAGCTGGTAAAGAATCCGCCTGTAATGTGGGAGACTTGGCTTCGATTCCTGGGTTGGGAAGATCCCCTGGAGAAGGGAAAGGCTACCCACTCCGGTATTCAGGCCTGGAGAATTCCGTGGACTGTATACTCCATGGGATCACAAAGAGTTGGACAGGACTGAGTGACTTTCCCTTTTCACTTTCTTTCTGGGAAATAGTGGAGGACAGAGGAGCCTGGTGCACTGCAGCTCAAGGGGTCGCAAAGAATCGGACACAACTGAGCGAATGAACAACAAAAAGGAAGAGGTTCGGGGCATCTCTCCTTAATTCCAAGAGAGAAGCCGGTCTTCAGGAGGCAGTGACCACCTAACCCAGCTCCTCAGGCTGAAAGCACTGCTTTAAACACCATGAGGATGGCCTGGCCCATTTCTGTCTTAGAGAAGGTAAACAATTTTGCAAAAGGAAGCTTCTGTGAGGGTCCCAGGCTGCCTAAAGACCACATGCACATCTGTCTCACTCCTCCAGCTCCTCACAGGTGACATCCCTGAGCTTCTTAACTGGATGCTGGATGCCCATCTCTCTGCAGAGAAGGTAGAAATCTATGGGGCCTCTGCTACCCCAACTACACAGCACAGGACACTCAGGGGTGATCTGACAGCAATCCCACCTCTCACATAATATTTTTAATTATATGCAACATACTTTTCAGAGAGCCTAGTGATGTCTTTCAGATATCATAGTATAAATTATTTGATAAAAATGCATGGTTCAGGATTGTCAAACAGCTTTAGGTAATGACTTAGAGAATGGTCTTCCCCCCCTTTTTTTGCTCTTTCATTAGCCAAACTTTTCTCCAGTTTTGATTTCTGCCTTAAAACTCCCGCTAGGACCTGCTTTGTGAGGTTGACACCTGTGAACCCACTGGCAGCATGACTGATTCATCAGGGGGATCTTGCTGTTCTGTGAGAATGCAGGCCAGTGGTCCAGAAGATGTGGTTCTCTGCAGTTTCAACAGACCCCTGTGCTAAGGGTCTGGCTCCTCAAACTTGCTTCCTACTGATGGGCACATCTATGAGGATTCTCACATACACACACACACTGCTCTGTCTCCTACTCCTCCACTGTCTCCAGTGACCACAGTTTTAGACTTGTTTGAAATAAAACATACTTTGCTTCTTGACTGAATGACCAATTTCCTAAAGTAATGGTTCCTACTGAGTTCCAGTGGTTCTAGCCAGCTGAAGGGTCTCTCCTGGTTTTCTGAGTGTTAACCATTCAGCATCTGGTTTATCACTTGAAGGCTTAGGGTCCACCTCCATGCACACTTATCTGTTTGTCTTAGCTTTGAGTATCTGCATATGACAGGAGCCAGTGGGGTCACAAAGAGTCTGGGGCCTCCAACCCACTCAGGGTCTTGTAGCTGAGTGGGGCTCAGAGTTGCTGAATGAGATTTACCACATAGACTGTGACCAGCTGAACAAGGAGGCACAAGCTGCCCGCAGGGTGTTGGCAGTCAGCTCCTCAGCCTCCGATCTCCCACCTTGAGGAAGGGAAAATCTCGGGTCATTTTGATTGAAGGTGCAGTTACCATTCACATACACAAAGGAAGCAAAGTCAGGAGATTTATTCCTTCACAGACGCCAGAATGGGAATGCGGTCACTAGTTTTTGTAGGCCTCAATTGTTGTTCTTCAGTTGCTACGTTGTGTCTGACTCTGCCAGGCCTCCCTGTCCTTCACCATCTTCTGGAGTTTACTCAAACTCATGTCCGTTGAGTCGGTGTTGTCATCCAACCATCTCATCCTCTGTTGCCTCCTTCTCCTCCTGCCTTCAATCTTTCCCAGCATCAGGGCCTATTTCAACGAGTTGGCTCTTCGAAGCAAGTGGCCTAAGTATTGGAGTTTTAGCATCAATCCTTCCAATTAATATTTAGAATTGATTTCCTTTAGGATTGACTGGTTTGTAGCTCTCAGTTTCCTGTCTCTCTTGGCTTTTGTGTCTCTCACACCTTCTGTCTCCCAGCTTCCTTTATCTTGCCACTTTCTGTGTCTCAATGCCTTTTGTGTCTCTCAGCTTCCTGTGTCTCTCACCACTTCCTGCGTCTCTCACACCCCTTATGTCTCTCAGCTTCCTGTGTCTCTCAGCTTCCTGGGTCTCCCACCACTTCCTATGTCTCTCACACCTCTTATCTCTCCCAGCTTCCTGTGTCTCTCACCACAGCCTGGGTCTCTCACACCCCTTGTGTCTCCCAGCTTCCTGTGTCTCTCACCACTTCCTGTGTCTCTCACATCTCTTAACTTCCCCAGCTTCCTGTGTCTCTCAGCACTTCCTGTGTCTCCCAGCTTCCTGTGCTTCTCCTCTAGTGACTGGAAAGCCTGTGGATTCCAGCCGTGTGTCCGCCCCAGCTTCACCCCAGCATCCCCGTCAGCAGTTTCTAGTCACATCAGGCACCTCCACAGGACCCACTCCCTCTGTCCCCTGACTCCTGCTCCCCTGTTTCCTGTGCTGTCCAAGAATTTCAGAACGGTGCCCAAATGCCTGACCACTTGCAGTACAGAACCTTTACCCATGATGCATTTGGAAGTTTTAAAAATCATCGAGAAAGATCAACTTCAAATTTCTCATAGATGAGTAAACTGTTATCAGAGAAACATATTCTCCCAGTGACAAGAGAGAAAAAAAAACGAACAGAGTGCTTGCCCAATCCCTTTTCAAATGTGGAATCAATACAACCTCCTAACATTGTTTCCAGGTTACCTTTAAGCTGGTGTAGAGGGAAGAGGGGCCTGTGAACACTAATACATGCAAACAACTCAGCATTTAACTACGGCATGAGGATTTTCTCAAAGAAGAAACACATACACACACTTTCTCATTGGTTCTCCAATTTATCATCATATTCTCTTAAACTCTGGGGTGTTGCATTTTAAGGTCCTATTAAATAAATCAAAAGAGCATATTATCTGAAATTAGGAGCCAGACAGGACAGCAGCTAAAATTAATTCACCATAGTAATCTCCTCCTAAGACAAATTCCCCTGGGGGAAAACATTATATGCCCATTTCCATGGGCAGAGGTTTAAATATATCTCTCCTATTAACTTTACATGCCTAAATCCCTGCGCATTAAAATAAAAATGTATCTCTCCTCTCAGAAGAGAAAACTGAAGTCTGCACTGCCCTCTAAATGAGTCCAATTAAATGTAATCAAGTTACACATCTACGCTTTAGAACCATATGGGACATATGACAGAGAAAACAGACCTAAAGACACACGTGCCCGGGTACGTTTCCAAGCAGCTCAACCCAACCCTTGCCTCGCCAATGAAAGGAAAACCGGGACTGAAAGCTATCGACACGGCCCCATGCGTGCAAAAATCCAGCCATCCTAAACCCTTCATCCTGAAGCTACACGTGCAAAAATAATAACTGTGTGCAGCAGAAGGGTTGTTCAACCACCAGTACCCAAATTCCACTTCCTCTCACCTCCAGTGGGTCTGGGTGGGGGGCACCGAGTGTGGGGTGGGGTTAGCTGGAGATAAGGCGATAGGGGGCTAGAAGCCCTGCTTGGATTTCAAACTGGTCAACTTGTCAAAGCTTTATGTGGGAGCCAATTACATTAATTTTCCACAGCCGCCAAATACATATTTCATTTCCATCTCCCACAAGATATGGGGTCCAGGGATCCTGTTTCGCAAGGCTCTTATCACTAAGTAACATTCATACCCCCAAAGGAACCCTTGGCAGCCGGTGGCCCGGGCTGCCTGGTGTTGCTGTGGAGCCGCTCGGAGCCGCACACGCTCGGGGACAATGGGCCGCCACGACGGCTGCATTGTCAATAAATTTCAATTACACTAATTGCCAAGAGTTCAATGAGTGCACTTTGAAGAGGGGGAGAAAGGACTATAAAAAAAAAAAAGAAAAAGAAAAACAGGAGCTTATGCCTCGTAGGGCTAAAGAAAAGGAAGTAATAAATAGTCTGTGTTTTCTAATGGGGGCATTCAAGTATTTTTCAACATGGCTTAACCAGATTTTACAAGCTGTTCCAGCTTCAGGGATCCTGTTTTACATTTCTTTGTTACTATCTCCAAACAACATATACAGACACTCAATTATGTGGTGTTATATTTCAGGGGAGATTTAATTTCTAAGTAGCTCTTTCTTTTTTTTTTTCTTTAAGCACGTCCATCTGCTCTGTTTGGATGGATACTGTGCGGAGTGAATTTGGGAAGGGTAATTTATGAATGGACAGGACTGCTTTAAAAAACTAACCCAGAGGATGCTCTTGATTCTAGGTGGAGCATACCTGTTCCATACTTTCAAAGAATGGACAACATTTCAAAGGGACCTTCTGAGGATCATGTATAGATGTGGCTGGGGACCGTGACATCTTTATAAGGTGGAGGGGTCTTGACCGGTTTTTCAGAATTGCATAGCTCATCATCACAGACACTCATTTCAGTCTTTACAAAGAAAAGACAGAATAAGAAGCAAGAAAGACTTCAGGGCATTTAAGACGTTGGGTGGCTCCCAAGCCTGCTGGGTACCAGGGCACCAGCTGGTCATGCAGCTTAGGACCTCGGGTACAGAAGGGACGCACCCCACGTGGCTGACCCAGACCCTGAGTGTGTCCCTGTCTCTGGTGCCCTGTGCTGAGGCCTGGCTGGGCAGGGGGGCAGGGAGCCCCGGGGGCTAACCAGACCACACACCTGCTGGTGGCTCCCATACTGGTATTGAAAGGATGGCGTCAGGCTTCCTTCCCCTGCAGGTGCCCTTTGCCAGAGCTGGTTACAGCAGAGAGATCATGGGCCCGGAGTCAACTGGCTGGAACGGCGGCACCAGCCTGCATGGACTGCTGGTTCGTTTGTGAAATGCAGACAACAGCGAACTCTTCCTGTAGCCAACACCGGGCACCAGGCACCATACTAAGCTCTTTCTTCATCTTCACTCATCAAACCTGAACAGAGAAATGGGCTCTTAGTAAAGTTACCTTGCCTCAGTGCTACTTTTAATTTATAGCGTTGCCTCTTGTGAGGATATTTTTATTTTAAACGGTACTGCTTCCCTTGTAGCTCAGTTGGTAAAGAATCTGCTTGCAGGGCAGGAGACCCGGGTTCGATCTCTGGGTTGAGAAGATCCCCTGGAGAAGGCAATCCACCAGTACCCTTGCCTGGAAAATCTCACAGACAGAGGAGCCTGGTGGGCTGCAGTCTATGGGGTCGCAAAGAGTCAGGCATGACTGAGCGAGTAACACTTACTTACTTACTTATGCTTATTGAATGGAAAGCTTTGTGCTCTATAAAGGGGGTTAAGCGTTGAGGAGCAGATGGGGAAACTGCAGAAGCTTGATCTTTGGAAACTCGGTGCTAACTACACCCTGGGAGGATTAACAAAATTGAGGTAGGATCAGCATGGCACTTCTGAGCAGGTCTTGGGGAGGCAGGCGTAGGGCTGTGCCCACTGGAGGACCGTGTCCTGGTGAACAGAACAGTCAGCAGGTCAGTGCGTAGGTGTGTGAACACCTCACACTGGCGAGCTGTCTCTATCAAGGTGAGCAGGGTCAGGCCCCCACGTGCCTCTAGCTGGTGTGCATTTGGTTGCACAGAGCATCCTCTCAGCCCTCTGACATCCTTTGTCCAGGAAGGGTCACCACTGAGGTTCAACAATTTTTTAAAGAAGAACAGATGGAATGGGAAGGTGAGAAAGGACTGTTTAGGACCATCAGACTCTTTGATCCTCAGTGTCTTTTATTATTGACATTTAGGAACAAAGATCAGAGGACATTGCTGTGTGTGTGTGTGTGTGTGTGTACTCACACTCAAGAGTATGTATGTGGATAACAGAGGTCCAAAGTTATCTTCTACAAGAGTATAAAAAATTCATACAAATACAATTTGAAAAAAAATGAGGCAATTTGGAAAATAGGTTCAAATGAGAGGCACCTCATCCCTGCAAAGTTTGTTTCTCTTAATCTTGAAGCTTCTGCTGCTCAGTGGGTTGGGCAGGAGGTGAGGTCTTTGACCCCAAACTGCAACTTTCTTTTGGGAGAGGTCTGGTCGACCCCCCACAATCCCATGGCTGCTGCCATTACAGTCGATCTCAGACGGCCCTGCAACTAGCAATGTCTTGCTAATGTTCACAGACGGAGTCTTAGATATTAGGTGAATGAAAGATCTTGTCATTTGTTTATACATTTGAGATGAGCTCAAACACATTTATCCAAATAGTCTCCTTAAGAAAGAATACACACAAGTCCCTTTGAGGGAATATGGGGAAAATAATTAATGTTTGCATTTGAGCAATGGATGAAAGGAAATGGAGATTGATTATTAGAAATCCAGAGTTAAGTGCAAACTTCCAGGTGACTTTAAGTTATCTTTCAAGTGGTGATTAATAAGATATGAGGGGAAAGATGTTTGCATCGGGGGCAAATGAATGGGAAGTTGGCTACAGTGTGTGTAGCTAAGTTAGCTGCGGTGAGGAGGCTGTGTGTGCCCTCAAGAGACACTTTCTGCAGGACTTCCCTGGTGGTCCAGCGGCTACGAATCGACCTACGAATGCAGGGGACCCGGGTTCCATCCCTGGTAGGGGAGGATCCCACAGGCCACAGCAACTAGACCTGTGCACCACAGCTACTGGGCCCATGTGCCTAGAGCCCGAGGTCCGCCACAAGAGAAGCGCCGCAGGGAGACTCCCACACACTCTCCGCAATGTGAGAAAGCCCGCGTGCAGCAGTGAAGATCCAGTGCACCAAGAACTGATGGAGAAAGCCACTTTACACAACTCAGGAAATGAGCGGAAATTAAGTAAAGCAGCCCTGCTGGGCCCAGAGCAAAGGAACCCGCTCAAATGATGCAAGCAAGGAAAGTACGAACGAACATGAAAGACAGAAAGTGGGGAAGGAGAATTAGGGCAAAGCTGTAAAAAGCTATTTCAATTAAAAAATGTAGCGCATTTATGTTTAAGGAGGTTTCATGCTCTTTTATTATTGACATTTAGGAATGTTATTTATTTGTACAAGTTGAGCTTTCATCAGTATTTTCTCCTAGCACAGAGCTTGCTTGTTTGTTTAATTGCTTATTTAATGTAGCATTTGTTGGCTTCTTCAGCTATCAAGTAACAGGGCATTTAGATCAATATCCTAGAGAAATCCATGAGATAAGATGAAAAAGCATCACCACAGCCCTTGAAAAGTGGGCAATATTAATTTCACTCAAAAAGCCCCACGCTTTACTCAGGAAGCAGAATGGACCCTCGGGGACGTTTACCCACAGGCATTAAGCCATGACAGTTAGGAATATTGCTGCCTTGGCCTTCAGGAAGGTTAAATGCATCTTGAGAAGTGCCGTCTTCTGTTATTTCCAGACAAACAGAAGTACAAATTATTGTTTTCCCAATCTTGACCCTGTCTCATTTTAGAGAAAGCCATCTCTCTGCTTCTCCCCGAGTTTGCAGTGATTATATTGTCATTATCATCGTTGTCTTATCATAACGAGGTTGACAGTCATGATGACAGTCTTACCAGGTGATGCTCATTGAGACCTTGCTGTGGGCCAGTTTGGACTAAGCATTTTTGCATGCATGATCACTTTAAGTGTTCTGAAACATCCCATAGGGCAGTGGTCCCCAACATTTTTGGCACCAGAGACTAATTTCGTGGAAGACAATTTCTCCACGGACCAAGGATGGGGAGGATGGCTTGGGGATGATTCAATCTCATTGCATTTATTGAGTACTCTGTCGTAGTTGGGCTTCCCTTGTGGCTCAGCTGCGAAAGAATCCACCTGCAATCCCTGGGTTGGGAAGATGCCCTGGAGAAGGGGAAGGTGGGTAGCATTCTGGCCTGGAGAATTTCATGACTGTCCATGGGGTCGCAGAGTCGGACCCGACCGAGCGACTCTCACTTCACTTTTGCTGTCGCTGTTGTTCAGTCGCTCAGTCATGTCTGACTCTTTGCAGCCCCGTACACTGTAGCTCACCAGGCTTCCCTGTCCTTCACCATTTCCTGGAGTTTGCACAAACTCATGTGCATGGAGTCAGCTGAGTCAATAAAGTACATTGTGCACTTTATTTCTGTTATTATACCATCAGATCCACCTCAGATCACCAGGCCTTAGATCCCAGGGGCTGGGGACCCCTGCCATAGGGCAGCTATTACTGCGTGTTACGTAGCTTCAGTCGTGTCTGACTCTTTGAGACCCCAAGGACTGTAGCCCAGCAGGCTCCTCCGTCCATGTGAATTCTCCAGGCAGGAATCCTGGAGTGGGTTGCCAGGCCCTCCTCCAGGGCATCTTCCCAACCCAGGGATGGAACCCGGGTCTTTTATGTTTCCTAAATCGGCAGGAGGATTCTTTACCACGAGTGCCACCTCGGAAGTAGATATTACTACTGATTGTATTTTACACAAAGTACAAACTCAAAGAAGATATGTAACCTCCCATGAAAACATGTGTGGTGAAGTCATATTCTGTACCCAGTCTCCCATCTGCCCAAGCCTGGCCTGTCAACCACCCAATACTGAGGTCCCTCCATTCTTTAGGATCGCATGGCCCTCAGTGTCAGGCAAAGTGACCCTGCTGCCGGTGAGGGCTGGAACAAAACAAACATCTGTCTGTGGAGCCTCATTAACTCCAGCAAGGGTGGGGCAATGGCACCACCATGGATTTTTAATGTAACAGCCCAGAATGGACAAGGGGACCAGACTGTGCCAGCTGAGTCCAGGCTCCCCATCCCTGAGTGCACCAGTACCCACCAAGGGTGCCCCCTTCGCTGACCCAGGGGCTCCCAGGACCCCCTAAGAACCTCAGCACAGTTCAACCACAGTTCTGTGGCTGAACCAGGCCATGTGTTTCACGGGAGCACTTGATGGTGACCTGAATTGCCTGATTAACTTTGTCTGCTTCTTAATTTTGTTTGGTTTTTCTACTGAAGAATCCTAAATGTGTGCAATTGAGACAGGTACTAAGACACGGCTGCTGAATGAGAGAGCAGGGGATGACTCCCCCAGGAGCCCATGTGACAAGCTGGCATTCAAGACTGTAGGACCCCTGCCCCTGGAAGTCCCTTTACCACCTTAAGCCCCAAGCAGACACCGTTGTGATCCTGTGGGTGGAAATTCATGACTTTACACAAAGCAGATTTTTACTTCCATTTTACAAGGGAAAAATAAAAAAAAAAAGAAAATAAACCTTAAGTGTCAGCCTTATCCTGTGATCTAATCTCTTGTCCCACTCTAACAATTTTTTCTTACCAGCTCTTAAGATGTCTGTTAATCAAGGTGAAAGGAAAAGAGAACTCTCTGCTGGTCTCAGTCTTTCAGCACACATACTATTTTGCCAGAAGCCGGGGAAACATTTAGTCCTGCCCTGTTCTCACTGAGTAGCCCACTGACATCCACTCTGTCTTCCATGGGTCTCTAACCCATGCACTTCTCTCTACATCACCGTCACCACCGCCGGACCTCCCCTGCCTGCCCTGATGGCACGCAGAGATGCGGGACCCCAGCCTCCAGCCCTTCCATGCTGCTCCTCCATGCCATCTCCAGTCTCAGTGGTGCGTCTTTGCAGTTCCTCAACGATGTGCTGTTTTTTTTTTTTTCTCTCTTAAATGGGAAATGAGAATTTTTTTACATTATAACCTTTAAAATGAAGAATTCTTTAAAAGCTTTAAGTTGAATTGCATTAATATTTGCATCCCTTTTAACTTTGAGACTTTTTTTTTCCTGCAACTTTCCCCAAATGCTCCAGGTGTTTTTAAACTCAGAGAAGCAAGGACTCCAGCACACAGGCTAAATAAACTCAGACAAGTGATGTATTGAACCTAGTAGGAGCCCCTCATTCATCTTTGAGGTGTAGCTGGAGCATCAGTAACTCCAAAAGGCATTGCATTAAAATAAAAAGCCCCTGATGGCAACCAAGGGGGATTTTTTTGTTTCCTGTCATCATCCATTTGTATCTGCCAATAGCCTCTAGTTAAATCAATGCTCCTGATAAATATTGCTTGACTGGGGAAATAGAGCAAATCATCATTTCTTAGTAAGGGATATTTATCTCTTTTGTGATAACATTTATTTTTTAGATGTATCCATGCAAAACTCAATCTGATGGGATGGTATAAGCAATTAACACAGTTTAACAGGCTATGTAAAATTAAAGCTGCTGAATGTGCAATGGTTTGCTTCCTTGTAGGTTCACTTTTTCTTCAGTTAGAATGAATTATAAGTGGTCATATTGGATGCGTAGGAAAGAGTAAGATGGAGCAGTGGTTACCCCTTGACCCTGGGTGCCCTGACATCTGAGTCCCAGCACTGACTCTGCAGGTGTTCACTGGGCACACACACCTGTTCTGTGCCCTGCACTGGGGCAGCATCAGTACCTGCAGTCATGGGCGAGAAAGAATTGGTTTAAAAACCACACCAGTAAGTGGAGTTCAAACTGCCAATATCCATTGATTATAGAAAAAAGCAAGATAATTCCAGGAAAACCTCTACTTCTCCTTCATTGACTATGCTAAAGTCATTGACTGTGTGGATCACAACAAACTGTGGGAAATTCTTCAAGAGATGGGAATACCAAACCACCTTACCTTCCTCCTGAGAAATCTGTATGCAGATCAAGAAGCAACTTTTAGAACCAGACATGGAAAAACAGACTGGTCCCAAATTGGGAAAGGAGTATATCAAGGCTGTATATTGTCACCATGCTTATTTAACTTATATGCAGAGTACATCATGTGAAATGCTGGGCTGGATGAAGCACAAGCTGAATAAAGGTTGTAGGGAGAAATATAAATAACCTCAGATATCCAGAGGATACCACCCTTATGGCAGAAAGGCAGAAAGTGAAGAGGAACTGAAGAGCTTCTTGATGGAAGTGGAAGAAGAGAGTGAAAACGTTGGCTTAAAACTCAACATTCAGAAAACTAGGATCATGGCATCTGGTCCCATCATTTCATGGCAAATAGATGGGGAGACAATGGAAACAGTGAGAGACTCTATTTCCTTGGGCTCCAAAATCACTGCAGATGGTGACTGCAGCCATGAAATTGAAAGATGCTTGCTCTATGGAAGAAAAGCTATGACAAATCTAGACAGCATATAATAAAGCAGAGACATTATTTTGCCAGCAAATGTCCGTCTAGTCAAAGCTATGGTTTTTCCAGTAGTCATGTATGGATGTGAGAGCTGGACCATAAAGAAGGCTGGACAACAAAGAATTATGCTTTTGAACTATGATGTTGGAGAACAATCTTGAGAGTCCCTTGGACTGCAAGAAAAAAACAGTCAATCCTAAAGGAAATCAGCCCTAAATACTCATTGGAAGGACTGATGCTGAAGCTAAAGCTCCAACACTTTGACCACCTGATGGGAAGAGCTGACTCATTTGAAAAGACCCTGATTCTGGGAAAGATTGAAGGCAGGAGAAGGGGATGACAGAGGATGAGATAGTTGGATGGCATCACCAACTTGATGCACATGAGTTTGAGCAAGCTCTGGGTGTTGGCGATGGACAGGGAAGCCTGGTGTGCTGCAGTCCATGGCATCGCAGAGTTGGACACAACTGAGAGACTGAACTGAACTGAATAAGTGGAGATTGCAGGCATGTCAGTGCTGTACAGGAGGGCCACAGTTTGAGGTCTTCCATGGGGAGATGTGAGTTTTCAGGCCTCTGGCAAACTAACATGAATGAGTGCATGATCAGTTGCTCAGTTGTATCTGACTCTTTCAGACACTATAAACTGTGGCCCTCTAGGCTCCTCTATCCACAGGACTTTCCAAGCAAGAATACTGGAGTGGGTTACCATTTCCTGCTCAAGGGGATATTCCTGTCCCAGGGTTCAAACCCATGTCTCCTGTGTCTCCTGCATTGGCAGACGGGTTCTTTACCACTCCACCACCTGCTGCTGCTAAGTCGCTTCAGTCATGTCCGACCCTGTGTGACCCCAGAGACGGCAGCTCACCAGGCTCCCGCATCCCTGGGATTCTCCAGGCAAGAACACTGGAGTGGGTTGCCATTTCCTTCTCCAAGGCATGAAAGTGAAAAGTGAAAGTGAAGTCACTCAGTCGTGTCCGACTCTTAGCAACCCCATGGACTGCAGCCCACCAGGCTCCTCCGTCCTTGGGACTTTACAGGCAGGAGTACTGGAGTGGGGTGCCATTGCCACCACCTAGGAAGCCCAATTAATGTGGATACGGGGTCATTATTAAAGGCAGTCATAGTAAGGAAGCATCCTGCCTTTGAAAGACCATGTCTCATTTCAACCAATCCACGCAAACTCCTTTGCAAAGAGATTCTCTGATGGATAATACATTTATCTGTGTACCTACCTTGATTTACCCAGCCAGGCGCCAGTCTAGATTCCTTACAGGCATTAGCATAGGCATTTCTCAGCACCAGCCTTCTAGGTGGCTTATCACTGACCCACTGGGACCAGGAGAGCTTACTCCTCGGGTCTAGTCACTCACAAGTAAGCAGTGTCCAGGCATCTGAAGGGACCACAGCCAGAGGCTCCCACCTCTGGGTGGGCCCATCTTCTGTCCTAAGTTGGCCCAAGTTGTTCAGGGTTTTAATAGAAGACACACATGGTTTCCCCATCTTTGGGTTTTCGTGGAACACACACTCTTCCTTTTCCTGTGAGACAGTAGTTCTCCTGGCCGTGTTCCACAATTTTTCAACATAGTGGATGAATAGTCTAGTCTCACGCAAATGCTCAAAATTGCATTTACTTTCAGTACAAAATTCCTCTCACATATCCTCCAATGCAAGGCTCTTCTCACCTTGCTTCCTGCAGACTTGCCCTGGGATGTGGGATGCAGGTCTGATGTGGTTGGATTCTCAGATTCCCGTCTTCTCTTCCGCTTCTAGTGCAGATGTTCCGGAGTTGACCTTGGAGGCAGGAAGAGAAAAACAAATGTGATCCTCTCTGCACAAACAGGTGAAGTAGTCCCCTTCTGTGGGCCCTGGGTTCCATATGTTAGGGGACTCTCCATATGAGAAACAGAAAAAGAATATATGTTAAGAGCACATGACATCTGTGTGCCTGGGGACCTGTGCTCAACTCGGAGCCGCACAGTCATTCTCCTTAGACATTTTCTCTCCTAACCACCTGGCCAGCACTGCTCAGGCCCCAGGAGACCCTCTGCACCTCCCTTACCCAATAGAACTGAACCGAAGTCACTGTATCTGAAGGTCATGGAAGCGGTGGATGAGATACTGCTGAAGTCAGACACAGATGTTCTTGGGACACACAAGCCGATTCTGAGCGGTATAACCAAACAGTAAAAGACAAATTAATTAACCTGTCCATTCCTTTCAGAGAGAGGATGAATATGACAAATTATTTCAGAATGAAGTATGATCTCCCAGAATGTTTAGTATCCACTTCTTTCTTCTCTTTTTACTTTAATCCTTCATTCTCATGGTAGCTCCAGATTAGCACAGCTGTGCTCGGTGGCTGTAGGCAAACTTACAAAAAAAGTCATATGCCTCTTACATTTGTATATGAATAGATTTCTGCCAAATATTTGTAAACTATGACGCCAGTTCTTGACATTGGCAACCATATTCTCAACCTCTCTGTGTCTGTCTGTTCTTTGACTTAAAGTCAAATTTAGAAAAGAAAACAAACAAAAAAGTGAGGTAAGACTCAGGGATTCCACCTGCAATTATGTTACCATCAAAGTAAGGTTGTTATCCTAAAACCTCCCCGGAGACTAAAACTATTAATTAACTTCTGGAATCAAACCAACTAGACAGAAACATCTAGATACATGCTCCTCACCAACAGAATGTTTAAAAAAAAAAAATAATACCTTCTTTTCAGGCTTTGTACAGATGCTTACAGAAAATGTTTAAAAACAGGCATTTTGCAATCTCTGTAATTCCTTACAATGTCAAAGACAAAGTGCAATGCCCAGTCGCATCCAACTCTTTTGCAACCCCATGGACTGTAGCCTACCAGGCTCCTCTGTCCATGGGATTGCCCAGGCAACAATACTGGAGTGGGTGCCATTTCTTCCTCCATTTCAAAGACAAAAGAGCTGTTTAATTCATGAGCAGAAATAACTTTTCCAAAAGACAAAAATTCACCTTTTTCCCCAAAAAAGAGAGAGAAGGTGATAGCATAAAGTATTTGACTTCTAATTAGAGCTCTAAGTTTATACACAGCTTTCCCACAGAGTCTAGGGCTTCTGGAAATGCCACTGTAGTCTAAGCTGCCCGAGTGGATGTGTATTTGCCCTCTAAGTATTTATTGAGGAAACAGCTGTTCCATCCATGTAGTTTCTGGACCAAGCAGAGTCATTAATAAATAGGCCGAAAGGACGTGCCCCAAGGTGGCGCCAGTTATGATCTGGCCGGTAGCAGTGCCCTCATAAAGTTCGTAGTTCAGAAGACTGAAACTTACCATGAGATCCTGATGTTAATACATCACTGTGCTGATTCTGATATGCAGTCTTCTTGGCAATGGGTATAAAACCTGTCTTCCACAGGCCACACCCACCTGGGTCTCCCACGTGTGCTCAGTCATGTCCTATTCTTTGCAACCAACAGCCCCAAGAGACCATTCCCATCTTCTCTTAGCTGTAGACTGAAAGAAAATGTTGTTCACTTAGTCGTGTGACTCTGCGACCCCATGTCCATGGGATTCTCCAGGCGAGAACAATGGAGTGGGTTGCCATTTCCTTCTCCAGGGGATCTTCCCAAACCCAGGGACTGAACCCAGATCTCCTGCATTGCAGGCAGATTCTTTACCACCTGAACCACCAGGGAAGCCCCCTGATGTAGACTGAAGTCACCATCTTTTTTGTCTGCTGTAGGCCAGGCCTGGTTTTCTGCTCCTGGAGGGACCCCTGCGTTATCTGGCAAGGTGGCCCTGTCACACACGGCAGCTTGCTTCTCTCCAGTTTGCTGAGATGGAGTCATCACACCGGGTTCACGTCCCATTTCTTCTGTCACCTCCTGTTGATGAGAAGCAAGTGACAGTTGTGCTCACACTCAAGGGCAGAGGTTACAGCAGGGCCGGATTCACTGACTTTGGGTGTGCCTACCATGGGGAGAGTCCCGGGTCCCCTGTCCTCCTTAGCAGGACTTGTTTTCAGGTGGTTACATCACATCTCAGGTTTGCAGAACCCTCACCACGTCCCACCCCCTGACAATCCCTCCACACCTGCCAGTGTGTCCTCTGATAACATCGTGAATGAACTCAGGACCCAGGCCTGACCCTACCGCAATGAGCAAACTGTGTGTAATAATAACATTAGGGCACAAAAGGAAGACTTTCAGTTGTTCTAAAAATGTTAATGAAATGATAGATACATGCCACTTTAAATCTCATTTTCCTTTAAACTTTTGCATACAGACTTACAGAAAAAAACATACCTATTTATGTTAAGCGTTTGTATCTTACATAGATTTCAAAGGTCTTCACAATAAATTGAAGTCAGGCACCTTGCATATGGAGAAGGGAATGGCAGCCCACTCCAGTATTCTTGCCTGGAGAATCCCATGGACAGAGCAGCCTGGTGGGCTACAGTCCCCGGGGTCGCAAAGAGTCGGACACGACTGAGCGACTTCACTTCACTTCACCTTGCATATTCTTACTCTAGAATACAGGTATCCGGAGAAAAGATACTCTTCTTTATGTTGAGAGCTTTTCCAGTATGTATGGATGTGAGAGTTGGACTATAAAGAAAGCTGAGCACTGAAAAATTGATGCTTTTGAACTGTGGTGTTGGCAATGACGCTTGGGAGTGTCTTGGACTGCACGGAGATCCAACCAGTCCACCCTAAAGGAAATCAGTCATGAATATTCATTGGAAGGATTGATGCTGAAATTGAAGCTCCAATACTTTGGCCATCTGCTGTGAAGAACTGACTCATTTGAAAAGACCTTGATGCTGGGAAAGATTGAAGGCAGGAGGAGAAGCGGATGACAGAGGATGAGATGGTTGGATGGCATCACCACTCAATGGACATGAGTCTGAGCAAGCTCCAGGTGTTGGTGATGGACAGGGAGACCTGGTGTGCTGCAGTCCATGGGGTCACAAAGAGTTGGACACAACTGAGCAACCGAACTGAACTATACTGCTTCTATTTATGTGTTTTAAGAATCTGACATGCAGTTACTATAACTTAATCTTAGAAGTGAATTCACTTTATATGATATTTTATTGTGGCAAACTCACTGCTAGTCATTTATTCATCAGTCATGGTTGTCTTCCTTTTTCTCTGTGTCGGGAAGGATGGATAGGCACCAAAATTGACAGATGGAATCCTTGCCCTTGTATGGACCAATTTTCTCATGGAACCCTGGGCTTCTCATTCTCTGCTCGAACCCTGCCCTGCAGAAAGTCTAGGAATGGATCTCTGCCTTGACAGACCACGTGGTGTCATGCTCAGATGCTCTGTGATGGCCGTACTCATAAACGAGCCACCCTGGACAAACAGGGACCTGGATGTTGTTGCTTGCATGTCTTCTGTGTTCTCTGGTCATAGCTCTGCCCTTTGTTGTTGGATTTTTTTTCCATGTTCCCTGACTCACAACTCAGCGTGCTACTGTGTTCTCAAGGGCATCTCTCTTCTGTTTTCACAGATGCTGGTGGATTTCCAGCTTCTTGTCTGCCTGGTAGGAGCTACAGCATCTCCCTGAGGGTTCTGTGCCTCTATATTCACCTTCAGTTTCTTGGCAACTCACCTCCTCCTCTGTGTTCTGAGTCTGCAGTCCCAGACTTACCTTAGCTCCCTGACGCAAGGTACAACATCTGCCTGAGAGATTGGCCCTAGACATTTAAGGAAACACTTGCCACTGTGTAGGTTCAGGGAAGCTCCTCTTTTTTTTTTTTTTCAGACTGTTAATTCATTTTTTCTTTCTTTTTTTTTTTTTTACAAATTGTTTGGCTAGGGAGCAAGGAGCATGAAAAAGTTCAATTAAATTTAAAGCTACAGTTTAAGACACTATGTAATTAAAGAATATAGTAGTTTAATTGAGAGTTCAGCAGTAGGTCAAGTGAATTAGATATACCTGAAAATGCCTGAGGCTGAAAAGTCTAGAAGTGTCACAAAGACATATGAGGGACTGGAGAGCTTGGTGCCACCCCACCAAAGCTGCAGTACTTCTTCCAAGTTCAAGGTGAACCCAGCACATCCAAAAGCTTTCATGGACCACCCCAGCCTGAAGGGACCACGCCCCAGGAACTGGACTCAGGTCTCAGGCATTGTAGGCAGATTCTTTACCATCTGAGCCACCAAGGAAGACCCAAAGGGAGCACACCACCCTGTAGACTTCCCACTACTTTCCTTTTTCCTTTTTTTATTCAAGGATAACTGCTCTACAGTGTTGTGTCAGTCTCTGCTTACAATGAAGTGAAAAGTCTTCCTCTCAACATATGATTCAGTAATTGCTGATTCTTTGCTGTGAGGGATTGGGGGCAGGAGGAAAAGGGGATGGCAGAGGATGAGATGGCTGGATGGCATCACCGACTCAATGGATGTGAGTTTGAGCGAACTTCGGGAGTTGGTGATGGACAGGGAGGCCTGGCGTGCTGTGATTCATGGGATCGCAAAGAGTCGGACACAACTGAGCAACTGAACTGAACTGAACTGAACTGAATCATTATTTTCAAAACTGTCTTTAAAGATTGTGAAAGCTCACTTCTGCATGCAAATAATGAGGCATTGTGGAAAGGAAATTTTACCTTATTTTAAATTTATCTTTCAAATAATCTCAATAGACATTGATAAATATCAGGTATTTTTCAGCAGTATGGATTTCTACTTTACCAGTCGTGCTAAAAGTGAGAACCTCTACCTCACAGGAGACAGAAAGAGTGGGGCTAGTAGAAAGATAGCTGAGAGTTACCAGGAATGTTTGGAAGATAAGAAGCTGATGAAAGGAGCCTCTAGTTCAAGGCTCTGTGCAAACTTCCTGTTCAGAGCCAGGTGCACAAGACAAGTGTGTTTAAGATGCACGACCGAGTCCCGTCCTTCGACATTTCTGGCAGGTGTCATACTCAGCAGGGAAAGGAAGCGGTAGGTAAGGTGGGTGGCCATTCAAGTTCAGGCTTATATAACCAGGTGGGAGCCGGGAGAGGACAGTAAGGAGGCAGAATGTCACTCTCATACTGATTTCCCTAACTGCCTGGGAGACGGGAGTGAAGGTGACATGTCCTCTTGCAGTACAGGAGCTTAGAAAACCGGATTTTCCTGATTTATTCCTCATGCTGATTACTACCATGACCTACAATAAACTACAATTCTAAAAGCTGTGCTTTATCAGTGTGTAAATATTGATGAAGAGAAAAAGCCATGGGTTACTTGAAAGTAGCTGAAAGAATTTCAGGAGAACTGTGAAATGACGTCATAGTCTCTTTCTGGGGTACGAAGGAAGCATTTGACACTTAGAGGGTAAGAAAAACTGGTTGTGATACTTGTCAAATGCAGCAGCGCGTACGTATAGGTACTTAAACTGCCTACATGCTAGATGTACAGTTGCTAAATCACACTTCCCTCACTGCCACCAAGAGTGACCTTCTTTCAGTCAGAAGTCAAAAGCAAGAGCTATTTACAGCTCCTGTAAAAAGGTCTTTCTCTGCCGCCTCCTTGATTCCCCCACTTTCCCGCCCAAGCTTTCACTCTGACCATCAGAGGCACTGCCCATCCACCTGGCCCACAGTGTTTGCAAATGCACGAAGCCACACGTGATTCCCTCGGTCTGGCCACAATCTTTAGGCCAAGAGCACTGGGCAGAAGGCTTCATGCAGGGCTGCATGCCTGCCTTCCCCTCCTCGCTGAGTTAAGACCGTGCTCTTTAAATCAATTTAACCAGAGTTTGAAGTGAAGTGCTTCCTGGTTGATGGCAACATGTCCCAGGCAGGATCCCGAATACAGACATGGTCTGGGTCACAAGCGAATAGTCAGGATGACAGCTGAGCGTGTGCATCTGAGGGGCATCACTGGCCTGAAACGCAACCTCTAACTAGTCGATCTAACTAATCATTTTTTTCTGGTTGTATCAGTTCACGGTAATGTCAACTCAATAAGTATTAACTAGGGACCTCCCTGCTGGTCTGATGGTGAAGACTTTGAGCTCCCAATGCAAAGGGGCTGGGTTCATTCCCTGATCAGGGCACCAGACTTCACATGTCAGGACTAAGAGTTCACACGCCTCAACAAGAGATCCCGCACACTGTGACAAAGATTGAAGATCACAGGCGACATGACTAAGACCTGGCACAGCTGGAAACAGTTACCCAGTAATAAGAAGGGGCTTGGCTGGTCTGAGTAATTCTGAATTGAGTTTGAATATCAGAAGAAGATTGTGAGAGAAGTGTAAAACAGCAACATAAAAAAAAAAAAATACCTATGGTAAATTAGAAAGAAGCTGAAAACCTGTGAAGTTGCAATTGCTCAGGTTTGGAAGATGAAATTGCCCATTACTGGTCTTCCTTCTTACAAAAAAAGGAAGACCTGCTCTTGTCAATATCTTCATAGTTGGCAAAGGAGGAAATAAAAGGAAATTGGGTGAATATGACTTCAGTGATGTAGGAAAATATGATTTTGTTGTTGTTCAGTTGCTAATTCCTGTCTGATTCTTTGTGACCCCATGGACTGCAGCACATCAGCCTTCCCTGTCCATCACCAACTCCTGGAGCTTGCTCAAACTCATGTCCATCGAATCAGTGATGCCATCCAACCATCTCATCTTTTGTCATCCCCTTCTCCTCCAGCCCTCAATCTTTCTCAGCATCAGGGTATAGATAGTATATATAATAAAAAAGAATATATATATATACTTCGTATATTTTATATATCCTACTCTCAGCTCAGCTGGTAAAGAATCTGCCTGCAATGCAGGAGACCTGGGTTTGATCCCTGGGTTGGGAAGATCCCCTGGAGAAGAGAAAGGCTACCCACTCCAGTATTCTGGCCTGGAGAATTCCATGGACAGAGGAGTCTGGCGGGCTATAGTTCGTGGGATCGCAAAGAGCTGGACACGACTGAGCAACTTTTACTTTTATATATGTAAACATTTTGTTGTGCAATAGAAATTAATACAATGCAAATCAACTATATGTTGGTAAAATATATTTTGTCAAAAGAATCAGAGCTCCGATGTGTTGATTTGTCCGTTTACACATTTATTCAACTAGCAGACAGTCAGTGTCTATTATCTATAAAAAGAAAATTAGAGAGAAAATGATTCCCTTGGCTACAAGAAACCCACAGCCCAGTAGGTGGGCATTTACTGGTCAAGATTAATAATAAAATACTCCCAGTGACCGCGCTTTCTGGGATGTGTTGTGTAGGAATCCTCAGTGACTGCAGTGCCAGAGTCTCCCCTCCCCCTGAGGAAGAGGAACTCTGAGAGACACCCATCCAAAATGCAGCCCCTTCACAGTGCAGTGTGAGGGGCCCTGTGGGAAGCGGCAGACGCTACAGGAGTGAGGCGAAGGGGGTGGGAGCACCAGCTCAGCCAGTGGAGCAGGTGCGCAGACCTGTGCAGGGCAAGGAGCATCGGGAGGGTGGGACCTCCCATCGTCCTTTCTGACGTGCTCGGGGCAAGGGTCCCAGCAAGGGGGGCGAGGGTCCCTGCAAGGGGGGCGAGGGTCCCAGCAAGCGGGGGCGAGGGTGCGTTGGGTCCTGCCAGCTGTCCACCACCCTGGGCTGCACCCTGACACCACAGAGGCTGGGCTGCCACAGTCCTCAGCCTCAACCTTTCTGGGTCAGAGTTTCTTCACCTACAGTTCAGGAGGGTTCGATTCAAGAGTTTTAAGGGCTCCCCAAACCGTGCAGACCAGGGTCTATGAGCTTCTTTAAGGCCCCACAGGAAATCGGCTTCACAATCAGAAAATGACTAAGTCTCAGCACAAACCCAGCCTCGTCTAACATGATACTATTGCTAATATGTGCATATTGGCTCTTAATGGGCAATTACACCTTATGCTCAGTTGCTCAGTCGTGTCCAACTCTTTGCGACCCCACGGACCGTAGCCCACCAGGCTCCTCTGTCCATGGGATTGTCCCCACAGTAATACTGGATAGAGTACCATTTCCTCCTCCCAGGAATCTTCCCAACCCAGGGACAACCTGGGTTGTCCCAACCACATCTCTTGAGTCTCCTACATTGCCAGGTGGATTCTTTACCACTGATCCACCTGGGAAAGCCAATCATAACCTGAATTAAACCCAAAGGCACTTCCAATGTCTGAGCTGATACAGACAGCATTTGTCTGGCTCTAACAGTGATTAGCATGATGGGGAAACAGGATATTTCTGAAAATCTCTTTGCGATATGCTCATTAATGAAATATTAAACTCTTAAATATAAAGGGATTCCCCTTTTAATTCTTTTAAAAAGTTATATAAATGTCTTTATGGAGGGATAGAAAGACAAACTCTACAGTTAATTTTAATTTATCTTATTAAAAAGAAGATTCACAAGCTAAATAAGTTATCTTATTCCCTTATGTAAATGCATTTACAGAATTAAAGCTGAAGAATTATGCATTTTGCATAAATCATTGACCAGTACACAAAACTGGCATATGTATGACATAGCCACTATTGTCACGTAATTGTCATAAATTATGATGTCACTGTTATTCAATATGAACTCGTCAGTGAGAAATTTTCCTCAGAATTAAGAACTAGAACAAATTTGTCTTTCTCCCCTTAATTGCATATGAATTTAAATAAATGAGAGCCAAAGGTTGAATCTCTCACTACTTTTTCCATGACAGGAAAGTTACACTTTTGCAGACATCAATACAAATGAACCATGATTGCCAGTACAAATTTAATCTGAACTGGCTCAGACTCTAGCCCCAAATTCTAGTTTTCACAATATAGAAGGAAAGGAGAAGAAAAACATATCCACAAAATATAATCATACAAACCAGCACAGTGTATTCATCAAGAGAGTTAACCCGGATACTTAAAAGTCAGTAAGAAAAAAAAAAACAAAGATTAGGGGCTATTTAGATTAAAAAGAACAAAGAGATACGGTTACCATGAAATTCTGGTTTACACAAAAGAAAACAAAAACTCTACTGTTGGAACAAGTGGACACGTGTGGAAATTGTAATGTGGTTGGGATATTAGGTGCTATTAATGCAGCATTGTGGCTGTTTTGGGCGGGGCCAGGCCATAGGGTATACTCGCTCTTAGGGGTGGACACATGTGGAGATTGTAATGTGGTTGGGATATTAGGTGCTATTAATGAAGCATTGTGGCTGTTTTGGGCGGGGCCAGGCCATAAGGCATACTCGCTCTTAGGGGTGGACACGTGTGGAGATTGCAATGTGGTTGGGATATTAGGCGCTATTAATGAAGCATTGCAGTTGTTTGGGGCGGGGCCAGGCCACAGTGTGTACTTGCTCTTAGGTGAAGCACCCCAAGGTTCTCAGAAGTGAAGTTTCATCATGTTAAGAACTTCTGTGAACTTGCTCCAACTGGTTCAGTAAACACATGTGTGTGCATGTACAGATGTGTGTGTGTGTGTTTCTGGAAAGAGATACATCAAAAACACAAATGTTAACAGCTGCGGATTCTAGGAGGAGGCTGAATTATGGGAATAATGGCTAAAGAGATAAAGATTACTTTCTCCAAGATTCAATCTCTTGAAAACATTCAAATTATAGCAAGTCTGAGGGGTTTCCTAGGCGGCACTAGTGGTAAAGAACCCACCTGCCAATGCAGGAGACGTAAGAGACTCAGGTTCAATCACTGGGTCAGGAAGGTCCCCTAAAGGAAGACATGGCAACCCACTCCAGTATTCTTGCCTGGGGAATCCCATGGACAGAGGAACCTGGAGGGCTACAGACCATGAGGTAGCAAAGTATCAGACATGGCTAAACCGACAAGCATGCAAGCAGGCAGCAAAAATTAAATGTGACTAAAGAATGGGACACATTTTGGAAATGAGTCTAAGAATCTGAAGGGCATGAAGTAGATGAAATAGATACTACCTGGGTTGAAGCTCTGCTGAGCCTCCAGGTGCCTGAGTCACCCATCCTCAGGCACGTGACACTAGACTAAGTGTAAAGAGAAGTCTGCAGTTAGCGCGGGCAGACTGTGCTAACTGCCTCTCAGATATGCTTCCTCAGTGCTGAATAACCAGGGCTTCCTTATTCAGGTAGGACCCGGAAAAGTATACCATGGGTCAGAATCTAGAAGAGCCATGAGGTTGTCTATATGCATATGTGTAATGCAATTTTTATGAAAAATAATTTTTAAAAAAGACAGTGGGAAGAGTGGCACTGTTTTCATCTTTTTGCAAATCAAATATACACCGAGCTTCCAAGTCGAGAGCTGGATCCTCATACCTGTTTCTTCAACTCATCTTGCGTGAATGAACTGTTTTGGTTCAAGCGTATTTGGCCTCACGGGTGGCTGGAAAACAGAACCATTTTCATATGCTTTTTGTAGAATTCTGGATGTTTTTCTGTGATTCTACTAAAATGAAACAAGTACTACCAGATTCCATGCTGCTGTTATTGTTGTTCAGTCGATAAATTGTGTCTGACTCTTTGCAGCCCCATGGACTGCAGCACGCCAGGCTTCCCTGTCCTTCGTTATTTCCCAGAGTTTGCCCAAGTCCCCTGAGTCAGTGGTTCTATCCAACCATCTCATCCTCTGTCGTCCCCTTCTCTTCCCGCCTTCAATCTTTCACAGCATCAGGGGCTTTTCAAATGAGTCAGTTCTTTGCATCAGGTGGCCAAAGTACTGGAGTTTTAGCTTCAGCATCAGTCCTTCCAATAAGTATTCAGGGTTGATTTCTTTTAGGATTGACCAATTTAACCTCCTTGCTGTCCAAGGGACTCTCACGTTACTTTCTTGCAATGTGGGATCTGAAAACAAAATCCATTTTCATTCTCAGTTGCATTAAAATCCACTGGTCTTTTGTATACTTTGAATGGATGAATCTTTTACCCATTTGTGATATTGTAACATCCCTCATTGATCATTTGGAAAACACTGGTTCACTGAGTTTTGCAGATCTTCTCATTCTTGACACATTTAATTTAAAAATATCTAAAAATCCACCTTTATTAATAGCATCCCCAATCTCATCAGAGAAGTCTCTAAATATTGAGCAGCTGTCAAGCTCGTGTTTGAAAACTCACATTTTATCCTGAGCAACAAATCCTGTCAGTTGTTTTCCATGAGGTGTCAGGCGCAGTTGATTTGTTTTTGAGAAAATGTCTACAAAATGTCTACCAAAGTCTGAATAATTATAGTTCGTCTGTCAGTTGTTGTTTCAATTAGATATGGTATGCAGTGAAGAGCAGGGCTAATGCAGCTGCCAGCTAAATCACAGAGGTGCCTTCCCTTGAAACACAGCCACAGTTCAGCATGCAGCAGAAATGCTTGATGGGGCTTCCCGAGTCACCCCACGGGGTCCTGGAAAGCCCGGGACGCAGGATGGACCAGCCTAAAACAGTGGAGGCAAGGGGCCTCCTGCAAACATGGCTCCTCCGCTCCACCAGCAATGGGATGAGGCCAACAGGACCACAGAACCTGTCACTCTGTGTTCGCTCTTCAGTTTCCTGTTTAAGAATTTCTAGTATACCACTTTACTAAAAGTATTAAGGTATTTCATTGTGTTTTTGTTGGTGTTCAGTCACTAAGTCGTGTCCAACTCTTTGCGACCCCATGGACTGCAGCATGCCAGGCTTCTCTGACCTTCACCATCTCCCAGAGTTTACCCAAACTCATGTTCACTGAGTCACTGATGCCATCACCATGGAGTGATGCCATCTAACCGTTGCACTATCTGTGGCTCTCTTTTCCTCCTGTACTGAATTTTTACATTTTTAGACAATATTAGCATATTCACAAGAACTTCATAAAGGAATTCGTGAGTTTAAATTTTAAGATTTATAAAATCTTACTGGTTAACATTATTGTATTCCTTGGATTTTATGTCTGTCCTCTTAGGACTATGGAGTGCTCAAAGAGGTTATCCAACATAGTAAAATCAAAATAAAGTTTGAATATTTAAGATAATTTGCTCAAATAAGTAATTCAATGGCTCTAATTGTTATAGGGGGAGTTTTATAAATGCACTTAATTCAATATTCATTTAAAAATGTAGATTGATAAATCAAACAGTTTACACATTGAATTTAACTATTGAGAAGAGACTAAGGTTATAAAACTTGCATATTAATATATTGTCTCCTACTATAAAATCCAAATAATTACTTTCTGGCCTATGCATAGACCTAAACACACTTGCTTACTTACACACATCTCTGAATTTAGAGCACAATCATTTGAAAGAGTAAAACAGTCTGGTAGAGTCTTTAAATGCATACACTTTTAAGAAATCAAACAAAAGAACAAGAAAATACCATGAAAATAAAATACACATTGAAATAATACATAATGAAATGTTAGAAATAAAAATACAACAAACAAAATGTATAATCCAATAGAGGAGTTAAAAACATATTTTGTTTAAGAAAGAGAATTGATGAAATGGAAGATAGAATTAAGGACATTACGAGGATAGAGTAAAGAGATTAAAAGACAGAAAATAGGGTGAGAGGTTAGGAATGTGATGGAGAGTACCACAGAAAGATGCAACTCAGGCAGAAATTGGAGGAAATAGAAAACAGAGAAAGGAAAGACTTACAAAGTAGCGGTGACATGCTTTGCAGAATTGATCATGAACAATAAGCAAAATGTGTCACAAGCAGAATATGTCAAATTCAGTACATCTTCAGACACGACTTAGTGAAACAGTTGAATTCAGTCAACAAGGGAAGCCTGTAAGTCATCCAAATTAAAAAGAGAGTCTATCTATAAAGGAAATATAGTTAGAATTATGGTCTTAAGACAACTATATCATCCAGAAAAAAATAAACCCAATTTACATGTAAACATAAAGAAAAGAAAATACAGAGCAAAAATTAAAGCAAAAAATCCAAGAATTAATAAAACTCAACCCTGATCATTTTTTTTTAAAGTTAAGCAAAGTTTGCCAAAATGTATCTAGAAAAAGGAAAGAAAAAATAAAACTGTTGAACCTGAAAAATGTGGCAAACCAAAGGATATAAGCCACATGTAAAAATTATGAGACACTTCAAACTAGTTTATGCTGATAAATTTGAAAGCGTAAACATACAATTTCTGTAAATATATAATTTATTAAAATTAAGTCCAAAAATACCAGAAACTCTGCATAATATGGAAACTATTAAATAAATCAACTCATCTGTAAACTTCTCTCCACGTCCTCAAAATAAGAAAAGTACAGATTGTTTCACAAACAGTTTTTTCCAAAATATCAAGAGATATGTCTTTCAGAGAACAAAATAAGGAGGTCATTATAACTCATTCACACAGTTAATATAGCCTGGAGTATTCTGGGATATTATTAAAAGAAAAATTCTAGAACCATCTCACTTGTCACCAGAGATACAATGGTACTAAATGAAATCAGAGCAAGACAAATACCTTGATGTACAAAAGCCATGCATCACAACTCCTTAGTACTGTAAACATGGGTAAGAATTAATGAAAGTTGTTGAATGAAGATTAAGAAAAAGCAAATTATCTCAGTCAATTCAAAATATTATTTGTGATGGTTCAACCAACTCTCAATCCTCATACAGACTTATATTATAATTTGAATTTGGAGTATAAATTATTTTTATTCACAAAATATTTCTTTAATAAAACTATAGTATAAAGCCGACAATACAAACCCATATCAAAAACATTCCTTTTGATATCAAGAATGCCATCTGGTTCTATTATACTTTGTAATAAATGTCCCAGCCAAACAGAAAGCTAAGAAATAGTTTATAAGGATTATAAATAAAGAAATATAGATATGTATAGACAATAACAGAAGCAGAAGATATTAAGAAGAGATGGCAAGAATACACAGAAGAACTGTACAAAAAAGATCTTCACGACCCAGATACTCACGATGGTGTGATCACTGACCTAGAGCCAGACATCCTGGAATGTGAAGTCAAGTGGGCCTTAAAAAGCATCACTACGAACAAAGCTAGTGGAGGTGATGGAATTCCAGTTGAGCTATTTCAAATTCTGAAAGATGATGCTGTGAAAGTGCTGCACTCAATAGGCCAGCAAATTTGGAAAACTCAGCAGTGGCCACAGGACTGGAAAAGGTCCGTTTTCATTCCAATCCCAAAGAAAGGCAATGCCAAAGAATGCTCAAACTACTGCACAATTGCACTCATCTCACACGCTAGTAAAGTAATGCTCAAAATCCTCCAAGCCAGGCTTCAGCAATATGTCAACCGTGAACTTCCTGATGTTCAAGCTGGTTTTAGAAAAGGCAGAGGAACCAGAGATCAAATTGCCAACATCCGCTGGGTCATAGATAAAGCAAGAGAGTTCCAGAAAAATATCTATTTCTGCTTTATTGACTATGCCAAAGCCTTTGACTGTGTGGATCACAATAAACTGTGGAAAATTCTAAAAGAGATGGGAATACCAGACCACCTGATTTGCCTCTTGAGAAATGTGTATGCAGGTCAGGAAGCAACAGTTAGAACTGGACATGGAACAACAGACTGGTTCCAAATAGGAAAAGGAGTTCGTCGGGGCTGTATATTGTCACCCTGTTTATTTAACTTATATGCAGAGTACATCATGAGAAACGCTGGACTGGAAGAAACACAAATTGGAATCAAGATTGCCAGGAGAAATATCAATAACCTCAGATATGCAGATGACACCACCCTTATGGCAGAAAATGAAGAGGAACTAAAAAGCCTCTTGATGAAGGTGAAAGTGGAGAGTGAAAAAGTTGGCTTAAAGCTCAACATTCAGAAAATGAAGATCATGGTATCCCGTCCCATCACTTCATGGGAAAGAGATGGGGAAACAGTGGAAACAGTGTCAGACTTTATTTTTTGGGGCTCCAAAATCACTGCAGATGGTGACTGCAGCCATGAAACTAAAAGACGCTTACTCCTTGGAAGGAAAGTTATGACCAACCTAGATAGCATGTTCAAAAGCAGAGACATTACTTTGCCAACAAAGGTTCGTCTAGTCAAGGCTATGGTTTTTCCTGTGGTCATGTATGGATGTGAGAGTTGGACTGTGAAGAAGGCTGAGCGCCGAAGAATTGATGGTTTTGAACTGTGGTGTTGGAGAAGACTCTTGAGAGTCCCTTGGACTGCAAGGAGATCCAACCAGTCCATTCTGAAGGAGATCAGCCCTGGGATTTCTTTGGAGGGAATGATGCTGAAGCTGAAACTCCAGTACTTTGGCCACCTCATGCAAAGAGTTGACTCATTGGAAAAGACTCTGATGCTGGGAGGGATTGGGGGCAGGAGGAGAAGGGGATGACAGAGGATGAGATGGCTGGATGGCATCACTGACTCGATAGACGTGAGTCTGAGTGAACTCCGGGAGTTGGTGATGGACAGGGAGGCCTGGCATGCTGCGATTCATGGGGTCACAAAGAGTCGGACATGACTGAGTGACTGATCTGATCTGATCTGATAGACAAGACTGCATACCTACATAATAGACACATATATAAACAGTAATATTTTATATATATAAACATTATTGTTGTCCAACAGTAGTAACATCCAACAAATCATGCTAATGAAGTACATAAAAGAAATACTTGATAAAATTTAAAAATCTACTGTGCTTATTTATAGAAAGGAAAGCTTTTAACTATTCCTTATTTCATCTATAAATGCAATACATTTCTAATCCATAAATTTCAGGGAATTCAATAAAATTACTTGGAAATGTTTATCATTATAGTCCTATGGAAAATTAAAACAAAGAACAAAGTAAGCTGAGAGAATTGAAGAAACAGTTCCAAGCAATCAAAATTCAAGAGAAAAGTATAGTATTAAGGATTATATACTTGAGTATGGACATAGAAATAGGTTTGTGATAAAGCAGAGATGCTCCAAAGTCCATGTATATGTGAGTTTTTTGAGTACTAGTAGATGAAATAAAAATTAAAGAGTGGAATATTTAAAAAATAATTTGACAATGTCCTTATGTGAAGATAAAATTGATCCTGAGATCACATCAAATTATAAATAAGCACCAGATGGATTAGAGACATAATTAGTATACAAAAGTACGAAACTTAGAAGACAATATGGGAACGATCTACCCAACACTAGTGAAGGAAGGCGCTTCTTAAGTGGCTTTGAAAAGACCAGTACCGTACACTCAGATCAACTGTATACATTGAGGTAACAATAAACAAATGTTACAACAATAACTAAATAAATAATTAAAATAAATTAATAAATAATGTTAGTTCAGTTCAGTTCAGTCGCCCAGTCATGTCCGACTCTTTGCGACTCCATGAATCACAGCACGCCAGGCCTCCCTGTCCATCACCAACTCCCCGAGTTTACACAAACTCATGTCCATTGAGTCAGTGATGCCATTCAGCCCTCTCATCCTCTGTCGTCCCCTTCTCCTCTTGCCCCCAATCCCTCCCAGCATCAGGGTCTTTTCCAATGAGTCAACTCTTCACATGAGGTGGCCAAAGTATTGGAGTTTCAGCTTTAGCATCAGTCCTTCCAATGAACACCCAGGACTGATCTCCTTTGTAATGAACTGGTTGGATCTCCTTGCAGGCCAAGGGGCTGTCAAGAGTCTTCTCCAACACCACAGTTCAAAACCATCAATTCTTCTGTGCTCAGCTTTCTTCATAGTCCAAATCTCACATCCATACATGACCACTGGAAAAACCATAGCCTTGACTAGATGGACCTTTGTTGGCAAAATAATTTCTGCTTTTTAATATGCTATCTAAGTTAGTCATAACTTTCCTTCCAAGGAGTAAGCACAATAACTAAATAAATAATTAAAATGCTTTTGTTACAGAGACATTAACAATAATGGTAGCAAATGTTAACATTCCTTACCATTGTGTGAAGTCAAGTGGGCCTCAAGAAGCATTACTACAAACAAAGCTAGTGGAGGTGATGGAATTCCAGGTTAGCTATTTAAATGTCTAAACAATGATGCTATCAAAGTGCTGCACTCAATATGTCAGCAAATTTGGAAAATTTAGCAGTGGCTGCAGGACTGGAAAAGGTCAGTGTTCATTTCAATCCCAAAGAAGGGCAATGCCAAAGAATGTTCAAACTATAGTGCAATTTGGCTCATTTCACATGCTAGAAAGTTTATTCTCAAAATCCTTCAAGTTAGCCTTCAGCAGTATGTCAACTGAGAACTTCCAGATGTACAAGCTGGGTTTAGAAAAGGGAGAGGAACCAGAGATCAAATTGCCAACATTTGTTGGATCATGGAGAAAGCAAGGGAGTTCCAGAAAAACATTTACTTCTTATCCATTGAGTATGCAAAAGCCTTTGACTATGTGGATTGAAACAAACTAGGAAAATTCTTTAAAAAAGGGAGTACCAGACCACTTTACCTGTCTTCTGAGACACTTGTATGGGGTCAAGAAGCAATAGTTCAAATCGGATATGTAACACTAACTGGTTTCAAATTGGGAAGTGTGTACAACAGGCTGTATATTTAACTTATATGCAGAGTACATCATGTGAAATGCCAGGGTGCATGAATCACAAGATGGAATCAAGATTGCCAGGAGAAATATCAACAACCTCAGATATGCGGACGACACCACTATGATGGAACTAAAGAGCCTCTTGAGGAGGGTGGAAGAGGAGAGTGAAAAAGCTGGCTTGAAAGTCAACATTCAGAAAACTAAGATGGCTTGTGGTCCCATGACTTCATGGTAAATAGAAGGGGGGAAATTGGAAACAGCAATAGGTTTTCTTTTCTTAGGCTCCAAAATCACTGTGTACAGTGACTGATCCATGAAGTTAAAAGATCTTGCTCCTTGGAAGGAAGCCTATGATAAACCTAGACAGCGTATTAAAAAGAAATCACTTTGTTGACAAAGGTCCATAGAGTTAAAGCTATGGTTTTTCCAGTAGTCATGTATGTGGATGAGAGAGTTGGATCATAAAGAAAGCTGAATGCTGAAGAACTGATGCTTTTCGATTGTGATGCTGGAGAAGACTTTTGAGAGCCCTTCAGAAAACAAGGTGATAGAACCAGTCAATCCTAAAGGAATCAATCCTGAGTGTTTATTGGAAGGACTGATGGAAGCTGAAGCTCTAATCTTTTGGCCACCAGAGGTGAAGACCCAACTCACTAGAAAAGAACCTGATGCTGGGAAAGACTGAGGGCAGGAGGAGAAGGAATAGTAGAGAATGAGATCGTTAGATAGCATCATCGACTCAGGGGACATGAAGTTGAGCCAACTCCTGAAGATCCAGGGACAGAAGAGCCTGGCATGCTGCAGTCCATGGGGTCTCGAAGAGTTGGACATGACTTAGCGACTGAACAAACAACAACAACAAATGTTTATATAGTGTTTATTAAACACACAGTTTCTTTCTTATCACTGTATACATATTTGTCACCCTGCTTATTTAACTTCTATGCAGAGTACATCATGAGAAACGCTGGGCTGGAAGAAGCACAAGCTGGAATCAAGATTGCCGGGAGAAATATCAATAACCTCAGATATGCAGATGACACCACCCTTATGGCAGAAAGTGAAGAGGAACTCAAAAGCCTCTTGATGAAGGTGAAAGTGGAGAGTGGAAAAAGTTGGCTTAAAGCTCAACATTCAGAAAACGAAGATCATGGCATCCGGTCCCATCACTTCATGGGAAAGAGATGGGGAAACAGTGGAAACAGTGTCAGACTTTATTTTTTTGGGCTCCAAAATCACTCCAGATGGTGACTGCAGCCATGAAATTAAAAGATGCTTACTTCTTGGAAGGAAAGTTATGACCAACCTAGATAGCATGTTCAAAAGCAGAGACATTACTTTGCCAACAAAGGTTCGTCTAGTCAAGGCTATGGTTTTTCCAGTGGTCATGTATGGATGTGAGAGTTGGACTGTGAAGAAGGCTGAGCGCCGAAGAATTGATGGTTTTGAACTGTGGTGTTGGAGAAGACTCTTGAGAGTCCCTTGGACTGCAAGGAGATCCAACCAGTTCATTCTGAAGGAGATCAGCCCTGGGATTTCTTTGGAGGGAATGATGCTGAAGCTGAAACTCCAGTACTTTGGCCACCTCATGTGAAGAGTTGACTCATTGGAAAAGACTCTGATGCTGGGAGGGATTGGGGGCAGGAGGAGAAGGGGACGACAGAGGATGAGATGGCTGGATGGCATCACTGACTCGATAGACGTGAGTCTGAGTGAACTCCGGGAGTTGGTGATGGACAGGGGGGCCTGGTGTGCTGCGATTCATGGGATCGCAAAGAGTTGGACTCGACTGAGCGACTGATCTGATCTGATACTTGCTTCAGAGTGTTGTGTTAGTTTCCACTGCAAAGTAATATGCATCAGCTCTAAGTATACATACATCCTCTCTTTTTTGGATTTCCTTCCCATTTAGGTCACCACAGAACTCTAAGCAGAGTTCTCTGTGCTACACAATAGGTTCTTATTGTCAATATATATATAGCATCAGTACTGTGCATATGTCAATCCCACCTCCCAGTTCATCCCGCCGCCCTTTACCCCTTGGCGTTCACACATTTGTTCTCTACATGTCTGTATACCAACCCATCTAATCCTCAGAATACCTATAAGGTAGGTAATTTTGTTACCATAAATTTTCCAATGCCGGTATTGAGGCAAAGCAGTTGATTGAATTTCGTCAATATCAAAGAGCTAGTAATACCAAACGGTGAACCAAAGGTTTGGAACCATTACTTAAATGAATAAGGAGCACACTACACAACAGACCAACCAAGAGAACAGTTTCCAGAACATGCTAAAACCTCAGCAAATTCATGAGAAAAACTTGATGCACAAAAAAATAGGCAAAAGTATGGTTTTGCTGTCATATGCTCAGGATGTGATACGTCACCAGGAGAGGAATGGAAACTCTCATCCGGTGTTGAGTAGGCGTGCAGGAGGGCTGCCCAGGGGGCACTGGTGGTAAAGAAGTCACCAGCTAGTGCAGGAGACATAAGAGACGTGGGGCTGATCCCTGGACCGGGAAGATCTCCTGGAGGAGGGCACGGCAACCCACCCCAGTGTTCTTGCCTGGAGAATCCCCATGGACAGAGGACCCTGGCAGGCTGCAGTCCATGGGGCCACACAGAGTCGGACATGACTGAAGCAACTGAGCACATGTGCTTGCAGAAGTGCGGGAAGGCAACATGTTTCCAGACGAGGAATGTGTTCCCAGCTCTGCCAAGGGGAAGGGTCTTCACATGGCAAACAAGTACTGAAAATTAACTGGAATTGCACAAAGATTCAGCCAGACTTCAGCCACTTGGCATTGCCTATCTCACAAGTACTGAAAATTAACTGGAATTGCACAAAGATTCAGCCAGACTTCAGACACTCGGCATTGCCTATCTCAGGGAGAGTCCTGATAATTTGACCTCTTCCTAAACAACTTTGGAGACATTGGCTACATCTCTACTAGCTCAGGGGGAAACAAAACTGCAGTCAGGCAAGCACAAATGAAAATAGAAGCAACCAAAGTGTATTCATTAGTGCTTACTGAAGACCGGATGAATGATCAGTTGTCTGCCTTGTATGTGTGTATGTGTGTGGGGGTGGGGGTACTAAGTCACTTCAGTCAGGTCCCATTCTTTGCAACCCTCTGGACTGTAGTCCACCAGGCCCCTCTGTCCAAGGGAGCCTCCACGCAAGAATACTGGAGTGATTTGGTATTTCCTTCTCCAAGGGGTCTTCCAGACCCAGGGCTCGGAACTCACCTTTCCTTCATTTCTTTGCATTGTGGGTGGGTGGGGTTTCTTTACCCACTGAGTCATCCAGGAAGCCCAAGATACGAAGATGCTCACACCCAAATATGCAGCTCAATTCCAAACAAGTATTGTAAGTCAGAGAGAGACAACCACTCTATGATGTCATTGATAGGCAGAATTTTCTCCAAAGCTCCAGATGTGTTTCTAATGAGCAGCTGTGTTTAAAAACACACCAATAAAATACTGTAAAGTAAAATAAATAAATAAAATGGAGATAAAAATAAATAAATAAAAACAACTGGACAATGTGATGGGTTTTTACTTTTATCTAGTCTGTTTCACTTTTTCAATTTCATATTCAGTTCCCCTGTTTCATTTAGTTTATGTTTTCAATTTCTCTTTTTTTTTTTGATGTTCTTTTTCAAGACTTTACCAAGCATAGTAGAAAAGATTTGTAGTATACATACTATATATATATATATATATATATATATAAAATGCTACATATATAAGATATATTATAATATATGTATTATATACATATAATATATATATAACATATATATTTTAAAAATTTTATGAATTTTTGCCTGGCTAAAAAATTATCACATTTTTATTCCACATGTTTGATTCAGTATGAGAAGAATGTTAGATTTCTAATTTAAACTCACTCGAAATTTTGATATAGTTCCATGTGCTTTGGCATCTAGTAGAAAAGGCAATGGCACCCCACTCCAGTACTCTTGCCTGGAAAACCCCATGGAAGGAGGAGCCTGGTGGGCTGCAGTCCATGGGGTCGCTAGGAGTCAGACACGACTGAGCGACTTCACTTTCACTTTTCACTTTCATGCACTGGAGAAGGATATGACAACCCACTCCAGTGTTCTTGCCTGGAGAATCCCAGGGACGGGGGAGCCTGGTGGGCTGCCGTCTATGGGGTCACACAGAGTCAGACACGACTGAAGCGACTTAGCAGCAGCAGCAGCAATACTGCTAAAAGTCTAGAAAATTTATCATATTTGTGATTTAAAAAAATGTGAATAAGGCTTGAGACTTCTCATCTAATTCTGACAATATAGAGAAATATTATGTTGTGAAAAAAAAAAACAGGAAATTAACATGTGATGCAGTATTTTTAACTAAAGTACAGATTTTGTGCAAATTTCTAAAAAAGAAAAATACTCACAAGCACAGAGTAGACTGGCCCTTGCTGGGGGTGAGGGGAATGGGCGGTTGTCAAAGAATACCAGTTTCTTGCTGTAAATGAGTAGGTTCTCCAGCTTGACTGCACTGGGATTATAGATAACTATATACTGGAAAGTTTCTAAGTGAGTAGATCATAAATGTTCTCACCACAAAGAAAAGAAAAGAAATGGTGATTATGTGGCATGATGTAGGTATTAGCTGACTCTGAAGTGTTAATCATATTGCAATAAACACATGTATCAAATCAGCAGACTCTGCACCTTAAGTTTAACAGCGTTACACGACAATTATATCTCAACAAAAACTCTTACACAGTTTATATGTATTGTATAAAGAGAATATACAGAGACATATGCTCCAGATCTCATGTGTAAGAATGTTTTGGGCAGCATTGCTATAACAAAAAACGAAAATGACTTAAGCTATTATGACCTTCACTTACATAAAGATGTTTTAGATATGACACCAAAAGCCCAATCCATAAAATAAAAAAATAACAAATCAAACTTCAAAAAAAATTAAAAGAACTTCTGTTCATCAATAAAACACATTTAAAGAGAATGAAAACACAACCACAAGCTTAGCAAAATACTTGTAAATCATATGTTTATAAAAAATGTGAATCCCCAAAACAATGAGAAGCAAAAAGCCCAATTTAAAAGTAAGCACACACATTATTAAAGCAAATGTACAGACGGCACATGAGCGCACTGGGAGATCAACTGTAATTTGGGAAGTGAGACAGCACCACACACCCTTGGAGGAAACCCTACAAGCTTACAAAGCCTTAGTGCAGATCTGGGGGAACACAGACTCGTGCTGCCGGTGGGGATGTCAAAGGTTACAGTAACTTCTGGAAACAGTGGGGATTTCTCTCAAAAGTTAAACACAGTCTTCCCATACGCTCTAGTCATCCCGTTCCTAGGTACCTTCCTTGCAGAAGTGAAAGCACGTGCCCTGCAAAAAGACACACATTCAGACGATTCTATCAGCTTTCCTAGTATTAGTTAACGACTCAAACGTTCATCAAGAGGTGAATGGGTAAACTATGGTGTATCTACACAATGAGCAGTCCCCAGCAACAAAACAGAGGGAACTACTTATACATGCTACAAGCTGACTGGTTATCAAATTATTATTCCAAGGGAAAAAATGCCAGAGAAAAAATAAATACTGTATGATTCATACTATATAAATTTCTATAAAATGCAAACTCATCTCTAGTGATAGAAAGCAGACCAGCATGTGACTGAGGCTGAGGGGTGGACAGGCGGGAAGGAGGAATTATGATGAAACTTTTAGGGGATGGATAAGTACATTCTCCTGATGGTGGTAATGGTTTCACAGGATAAGAATTTACATGTCAGACTTGCAAAATTGCACACTTTAAATACATGCAGCCATTTTTATGTCAAATATGCCCCAATCAATTTTTTAAGTCTTATTAAGACTATCATACCCATGAGCTTACTGTCTGTTGCAGCTTCCGTATAAATGTGTGTGTGTGTATATATATATATATATATATACACAAACATATACATGTTTTAATTCCCTCTGGCTTGCATGGCCGCAGGAGGCTGCTGAATCAGTGGTTTTGGTTTGCCTGTGCGCTTTCTTTTCTGCTGGGCTAGTGAACCTCCCACCGAGGACTGTCTGCATAGACACAGCAGATACTGTGATGGCTGATACCTGATGCAAAGATGGAGTGGAATCTTGGGTACCTGTGCATTACACACGGGCAAGTCTCCTTGGAGGAATGAGCCGATTACATATAAGTGTGTGTGTGTGTGTGTGTGTGTGTGTGTGTGTGTGATCGCTTGGTTAACAAAGGGAGGTTTCAGGCAATAATACAATGACTTCAACATCCACAGGAAATCTAGGGCAGCCTTTCTCAAAACGGATACATGGTTGCGAAGCACATCTCCTTTAGAAACATGCAGAAGACAGAAAATGCAGCTGTTTTCGCTTTATCTTTCCAGTCACTGTTTTTGTTTAATCGCTAAATCGTGTCTGACTCTTTGCGACCCCATGGACTGCAGCACACCAGGCTTCCCTGTCCTTCACTATCTCCCAGAGTTTGCTCAAATTCATGTCCACTGAATCGGTAATGCTAGCCATCTCATCCTCTGTCGCCCCCTTCTCCTCTTGCCCTCAATCTTTCCTACCATGAGGGTCTTTCCCAATGAACTGGCTCTTCGCATCAGGTGGCCAGAGTATTGGACCTTCAGCTTCAGCATCAATCCTTCCAATGAATATTCAGGGTTCATTTTCTTTAGGATTGACAGGTTTGATCTTGCAGTCCAAGGGACCCTCAAGAGTTTTCTCCAGTACCACTATTCAAAAACATCTATTTAAGTGTCTTTTAAAATTCAAACCCCTTTCATATTTGTATGAGTGTTTCTCACCTAGAAGCTCAGAATCCTCTTCTCAGTTAATGGGGCAGGGTAGGGGATAGGTGACGAAGGCAATGGCACCCCACTCCAGTACTCTTGCCTGGAAAATCCCATGGACAGAGGAGCCTGGTAGGCTGCAGTTCATGGGGTCGATGAGGGTCGGACACGACTGAGCGACTTCACTTTCACTTTCACTTTCATGCATTGGAGAAGGAAATGGCAACCACTCCAGTATTCTTGCCTGGAGAATCCCAGGGACGGGGGAGCCTTGTGGACTGCCGTCTATGGGGTCGTGCAGAGTTGGACACAACTGAAGCAACTTAGCAGCAGCAGCAGCAGGGGATAGCTGAGAGGGGTGGGGGACCCCTGCTGCAAGATTCCATTTTCTCACCTCTCTCCAGGCCAGCTGATGTCATTCAGCAACAGCCCTGCAGCATCTGGAGCTCCCTTGCTTGTAAACGCCAGCTCCCTCTTGCCTTGTTTCTGGACGTTGTGGTGGGGTCTGTGCAGTCCTGTTCTGGTTCCACGTTTCAGACACTGAGATTCACTGAGACAGGAAGCGTCCTACCTGTGAGCATTCCCCTCGCTGCTCCAGACTTGGAGCTGAGCAAGGGGCCAGACTGTGCGTGAAGGAGCCGCTGCCACTTTCTGAGTTCAGTGTCATCCTGTTTCAAACGTGGCAGTTTGTGCCACATTGTTGCTGTCTGCTGATTCTCTGCTGTCTCAGGGGATAAAGAATCTGTCCACAAGACGGAAGACCTGGATTCAATCCCTGGGGTGGGAAGATCCCCTGGAGAAGGGAATGGCAACCCACTAGAGTATCAGTGTCTGGGGAGTCCCATGGATAGAGGAGCCTGGAGGGCTACAGTCTACGGGGTCACAGAGAGTGGGACACGACTAAGTGACACGTGAGACCTCATGTCTTTGGAAGTGTTGCCTCCATTGCCCAGGGTGATTCTGGCTCTCCAAGTGTTAGTCGCCTGCTCAATCATCAGCCTTGCCAACTGTGCTAGATCAGAAGGTATTCACTTAGCAGTAATTAAGGGGAAAGGCTGATTTTTATCGGTTGCAATTTTTATTGGTTGTTAAGGAAGATTGGATTCACAGGCAGCTGCCCTGGCTGAATAACGCTGCAAACCTTGTCTTCTGCTGCCCCCAACTGGCCGACTTTGGGAAGCCGTCTGCAGACCAGCTGTGCCAAACGGATTCAAAGACTGATCTCCTGGTGATGCCTGTGAAATTCATGCAGCTCACAGAAGAGAAGAGAATGATTTCCCTTAAATAGCTGATGGTTCTTAAAGGCTCTGGCCATGAGCCAAGTTAGACTTACGATGGTAAAACAGATGAAAGAAGAAGATGAAGTGGTCTCTGTGCTTCTGTTCAGTTCCGTTCAGTCGCTCAGTCGTGTCCGACTCTTCGCGACCCCATGAATCGCAGCACACCAGGCCTCCCTGTCCATCACCAACTCCTGGAGTTCACTCAGACTCATGTCCATCGAGTCAGTGACGCCATCCAGCCATCTCATCCTCTGTCGTCCCCTTCTCCTCCTGCCCCCAATCCCTCCCAGCATCAGAGTCTTTTCCAATGAGTCAACTCTTCACATGAGGTGGCCAAAGTACTGGAGTTTCAGCTTTAGCATCATTCCTTCCAAAGAAATCCCAGGGCTGATCTCCTTCAGAATGGACTGGTTGGATTTCCTTGCAGTCCAAGGAACTCTCAAGAGTCTTCTCCAACACCACAGTTCAAAAGCATCAATTCTTCAGTGCTCAGCTTTCTTCACAGTCCAGCTCTCACATCCATACGTGACCACAGGAAAAACCATAGCCTTGACTAGACGGACCTTTGTTGGCAAAGTAATGTCTCCGCTTTTGAATATGCTATCTAGGTTGGTCATAACTTTCCTTCCAAGGAGTAAGCGTATTTTAATTTAATGGTTTCAGTCACCATCTGCAGTGATTTTGGAGCCCCAAAAAATAAAGTCTGACACTGTTTCCCTACCTATTTCTCATGTAGTGATAGGACCAGATGCCATGATCTTTGTTTTCTGAATATTGAGCTTTAAGCCAAACTTTTCACTCTCCTCTTTCACTTTCATCAAGCGGCTTTTTAGTTCCTCTTCACTTTCTGCCATAATTATTAATAAACACATTTCAGAAAATCTTTAAACTCCTGTAGTAATGAGCTAGTCAGGTTTTGTTTTTAATTCTATGCATCAAGAAAAGTAAAGATAAAGCAATGTGTTTCAAGGATCCAGCCAATCACAGGAATATTTGAGGCTTAGTTTTTCTTCGTGGGTAAAATAAGCACTACAGAACCAGCACTGGAAATTTTCATTTTATTAAGTTGGTTCCACTTTCTCCATTGAAATATAAGAATATCATGCTGTTCAAAAGAGAATTTAAAAAGAAGAGATTCACTAGGGAGAAACCTTTCAAAATATTCTGAAACACCTAATAAAACCAAAGAAATTGCTCTCTAATAGGCCATGGAAAATGTTGCAATTATTACCTAGTGAACCACATAAATTCTTTCAAGTTACATTTTAACTGTAGAGTTTCATTTCCATTCCCTTACAATATTGAAGAGAAACAATCCCAGTATAATGTTTAGTTTAAATTGAAGGGAAAAAATATTTTTCTTGATTCAGTCATCTCATAGATCTGCTTGGGTAAAAGATTCTAGCTTAAACATTAAAAATTACCCGTGTGTGCCTTGTCCTAAAATATGAGTTTAGAAAATGCTAGACCTTGTTTCTATGTTTTGTATGTAAGAAAGCTGCAGGTTGGAGGAGTTCTGTGTCACTTCCAGTCCGATTCCAGGTAAGTGATGGGGCTAAAGGAGGAGATGGTATCTCTCCTGAACTTAGTCGAGTGGTCTTTTCCTCTTCAATGGATATTAATATTCATATGGTCATATGCACGAGCATGTTATAAGTTGTAGTAAAAATAAAACATGTACTTTGTAATGATTTTTGGAAAAAAATTGATCCTCTGTTGAAATCAAAAGCAAAGAATTTGAGTTATAAAATCTAGTTCTAGATTTATACTGGTGTTTCTGTTCTCATCACTACACAAATGATATCATTGTAAAATCTTTGAAGATCCCATGGATTTCTTGTCTCTGTCTGATAGATTTCAAAGTCCTGGCATGTAGTGGTTTATTACTGTGTCCCCAAAAGGAATGACAACTAACTGCAGGAAAGCTCGAATCATGTAGAGTAAGGTGAGTCATTAACTGATTCTTATCTTCATGATGACAGCAATATCTGTTTATTATAATTTTTCAGGAGGCAAATATATGTGAAAGTGTAAAAAATATGATAAAAGCAATCTGTAATTCTGTTACTGAATGTATCCAAGCAAACCATAATTGCAATTTTGGAATACTTCCCTGAGTCCACCCTCTTGCTCACACTACTTTTCTAAGAGTAAATGAGATAACCTTAGGGTAACCATTGAATTAATGCTTTGGAATCGTGGTGCTGAAGAAGACTCTTGAGATTCCCTTGGACAGAAAGGAGATCAAACCAGTCAATCCTAAAGGAAATCCACCCTGAATATTCATCAGAAGAACTGACGCTGAAGCTGAAGCTCCAGTGCTTAGGCCACCTGATTCATTGGAAAAAACCCTGATATTAGGAAAGATTGAGGGCAAGAGAAGAAGGGGACAACAGAGGATGAGATGGTTGGATGGCAACACCAATTCAACACACATGAGTTTGAGCAAGCTCCAAGACATAATGAAGGACAGGGAAGCCTGGCGTGCTGCAGTTCATGGGTCACAAAGTCAGACAGGACTTAGTGACTGAACAACAGCATGGTAACCATGCCTACAACATTATTTCAGAGTTTTTCCTGTCTTAATAGGGAGCCATCAAAAGTGAACAGATAATGTCCAAACAAAAGGACTGTGAGCTGGGACAGTCTACAACCCGACAATCTGCTGAGCCCAAGGACCTAGGATTCCCCGGGCCTCTTCATTTGGGATCAACAATCCCAAGAGTGAGAGAGAGCTTTCTCTGGGAACATGTGTATGTGTGTTCAGGGGTGGGCTCAGACCTCTGTAATCAATATTTACTGGCATCTTCAGCAACAGACTCTATTTCACATTTTAGTTTTCTTGATATTTTATATAAATGCCGAATTTGTTCATCTTTGATCTATTTCTTTCTGCAAATATTAACATTGACTTTCTCTTTTGATGATGGTGTCCTTTTTGAGGTTCAGAAATTTAAAATTGCCTAGATAAATCTATCTAAATATTTTTAGCTTTCTTTTTTTTTTTTTTTACTTTTGCTTCAGGATTGGCAGTTTCCTCTGGACACTGGTACCTATGGATAGTCATTCATCTGGTATTTGTGGTTCATTAATACTTTAATTGAATATATTTTCTAGCTGAAGTTAACTTTGGAGTATCATAAAAAATAAATCATCTAATTGACTTTTTTCTAAGTTAACCTATTTTTCCAGTGTAATTTGTTAGAAATCCAATGAGCAAATATTTAAAAATCAGTTTAAAAGTGTTAAATAGGTGAGAAAAAATATATATATATATTTTGTTTTGTTCCATGGATTTCTTCTGTTCCATGCACTGACATTTCTTACTTCAACTGCAAACTGTCTGCTAATTACTATAATACCAGGAGCTTTGATTGTTATCTTTAAATGTTCTTTTTTTGATTATTTGTTTAATAGATACCTCATATAATCACATTTGAAAGGACACTGATAAAAATGGGTGTTTAAATTTAGAGATTAAATATTTGTTTTTTTATCTATATAACAATTAAAGGCACAGTATGTAATATTTTATAGCATGACATGTGGAGAAGGCAATGGCACCCCACTCCAGTACTCTTGCCTGGAAAATCCCATGGACAGAGGAGCCTGGTAGGCTGCAGCCCATGGGGTTGCTAAGAGTCAGACACGACTAAGCGACTTCACTTTCACTCTTTACTTGCATGCATTGGAGAAGGAAATGGCAACCCACTCCAGTGTTCTTTTCTGGAGAATCCCAGGGATGGGGGAGCCTGGCAGGCTGCGGTCTATGGAGTCGCACAGTGTCGGACATGACTAAAGCGACTTAGCAGCAGCAGCAGCAGCAGCAGCATGACATGTCTTTTTAGTTGAAACTATACTTACCTTTCAGAAAAGATTTGACATTTTCTTCGTGGGACTGCTATGCACTTTTGTTAAATGTTCTTACACATATTTTCTACTTTAGTGGCTATCACAAACTTGATTTTGATCACCATTTTATTCATATAAATGCTAGTATCCAGTTTTCAGAATACTCTTCACTGTGAGTACTTATTTTGTGTAATAGACCATCTGCTTGCATTCTGCATTATTACGTGGTGACTAGTCATTTCTTGTTAGTTTCTTTCGGTTGGAATTTCAGAAAACCTGCAAGTACTGACATGTAGTTTTCATCTTTAGGAAAAGCTGTATTTCATTTATTTTTTATCACTTTGTGTAATTGTCTCAATAACTAAAGAGAACTTATAACATTGTTTAATATGTTTTATTTTGATAGAAATAACTGTAACTGAATTTTTAAATAAGCTGTTGGTTCTTTGCATGACTAGAAGTCATTTATAGTGTTAAAAATCTTTCCACTTTCAGTTCCCTAAGTGATTTTCATTTGCTTGGCTGTTTGCTTTTTTGATGATGCAGGAATATTGCATATTTTTGAGCTCTATCAAAATGATCACATATAAATACGTGGGCCACATTGGGGGTTTCAAATATTCATTGTCTTGTGTGGCTGGGACCATATCTACAGTGTCAGAACACCCTTCTTTTTCTACACATTTATTAATATATGTTTAAATACATATGGAAACATATATACGTGTAGTTTTAAACCTGTTGGCTTTGACTATGGGTTCTTTAATTGGGCATTTTAGATCTATATTTGAAAATTTATTATTATTTATATTTAATTTCATTTACTCTCCAGATGAAATTATTAAATTCATTCTATGATTTTCTTTAGATGTGTCTTATAATTTGGTACAGTCTTTAGAGGAAATTTTTAGCACATTTCCTTAAATTCTTTTTTGCTTTATTATGAAACCAGTAAACACTTCACATTTGCCTTTGAATACTCTGTTAAACATATTTTGTATGGGTTTTTGGTAGATTTCCTTCTTTTTTCTTTTTAAAATAGATATTATATAAATTTTAGAAAATGGATGATTCAAGTGATTTCTACTCTTGTTTTACAGATGAGTCCCAGAATTAATATTATTTGCACTTTGAGTCTCTGTTACTGAGTAACAGACTTGCCGACTTACATACCATGTGATGATTCCGTGGGTTGACTGAACTCCCCCGGAACTCGTCTGCTCCACTTGATGCTAGCTGGAGTACGTTGTTGTTCAGTCACTAAGTCATGTCCGGCTGGACTTAGAGTCATCCAGAAAACCATTTAGCAGGGTCCCGCGTGACCACATTCTCTGCCAGGCGATGCTATCCCTTCTAGTTTCTGGAAAAACTTCTTACATGGGAATCAAGAGCCATGCACACAGATTTCCATAGCAGCACATATAGCAGCAGTAACTGGAAACTACTTAAATACCTAATTAAGGAGAGTGGGCAAATAGTGTTTCTTCACAATGAAAAATTAAATAACAGTGTAAGTGAGTGAATTACAAAAGCATGCCGAAACATGCATACATCCATGAATCTTAATAATGTAGTTTGAGTGAAAAACAAGTCCCAGATCATAATATCAAGTATGTGAGTGTGTGTGTGTGTGTGTGTGTGTGTGTGTGTGTATGCTGCACTTAGTCACTCAGTCATGTCTCTTTGTGACCCCATGGTCTGGTAGCCCACCAGGCTTCTTTATCCATGGAATTCTCCAAGCTAGAATACTGGAGTAGGTTGTCATGCCCTCCTCCAGGGAGTCTTCCCTACCCAGGGATCGAACCCAGGTCTTCTGCATTGCAGGCAGATTCTTTACCATCTGAGCTACCAGAGAAGCTATATATATATACATCTCAAAAATGAAGCATGGAGATAAAATCATCTTTGTAAGTAAGGGAACGATGGACTCATCATCAGGATAGAGGTTAATTGGCTGAGTCGAGGAGCCAGGGTGATATAGATTAGGCAGCTGTATATTACTGGTGATATCCCAATAGTTGAACTGAGCAGTGGGCTCATTACATTATTAAATCAGTTGATGACTTAATTAAGCTCAAAGAAAGTCATGAATCATGGGCCGAGGAGGCTTTCGTGTCACCCTAATGGAGGCCTGATGGGTTTCCCTTCACATACCTTCCACCAAACTTTGCTGCAGCTGTTCCTGTAAAAACCAGCTGCCCTCGCTCATCTCTCCCTTCCCACGGGCACACCCCTGCCGCCCCGCAGCTGCCCTTGCTCATCCCTCCCTTCCCACGGGCACACCCCTGCCACCCCGCAGCTGGCCTCTGATGCGTTCTCACGCATACACTGTGCAGCACCCCCGGACCAAGCAGCGTGGGAGCCCGTGAGACGGAGGCCTCACTTGTCCATTTCACACGGTTCTCTGCAGCCCTGGCAGGAGCTGGGCTCTGCTTGTTTGCAGTGGCGATCAGCTCACCAATACACTCGTGACTGAACCTCACCTTTCAGTTTCTATAGGCTTCCCTGGTGGCTCAGATGGTGAAGAATCTGCCCACAATGTGGGAGAACTGGGTTCGATCCCTGGGTCGAGAAGAACCCATGGAGTAAGGCAATGGCTACTCCAGTATTCTTGCCTGGAGAATTCCATGGACAGAGGAGCCTGGCAGCTCACGCAGTTCATAGCATCACAGAATCAGACATGGCTGAGTGACTAACACTTTCAGTTTCTGGCATCTGGAAACCCCAGCACACAAGCTCTTCTTTTAGGCTCTGTGTTCAGGAGAAAAATAGGATAAAACAGATCAAATTCTAAATTATTATTAATCCAATCATAAACATTTCAGGGACACTTTTTTTCTACACTTCCTTGCATTACAGAATATTTTTCATGTAATGGTGCTCAGTCACTCAGTCATGTCCAGCTCTTTGAGACCCCATGAACTATAGCCTGCCAGGCTCCTCTGTCCATGGAATTTTCCAGGCAAAAATAGTAGAGCTGGTTGCTATTTCTTCTTCCAGGAGATCCTCCTGACCCAGGGATCAAACCCACTTCTCTTGCATCTCCTGTGATGCAGGCTGATTATCACTATACCACCCGGGAAAGCCATTTTTATATTATTCAATACATAATAAACTTTATGTACTTAAAGTGCATAATTTGATGAGTTTTGTGCATGAATAGAACAGCAAAGCCATGGTCAGTCTGGACAGAGGAACCCTTGGAAGGCTTCTTGTGCCTGTTTAGCCTATATCCTCCCTTCACCCTCATCCAGGAGTTTTTCATGTGCCTTTCATTACAGATCAGCTTCCATTCTCTAAATAGTCAGTGAGTTTACACAATATATACCCTTTTTTGGAGGTGGAGAAATGTTGACTTCTGTCACTTAGCACAATTATATGGAGATCCATTCCCAGTCTTTTGAGTATCAATAGTTCATTCTTTTTACTGCAACATAGTCTCCCCTTGTGAAGGCATCTTGTTCATCCTTTCATCTGCTGGATGGATGTTTGGGTTGTTTCCACTTGTGCTGTGCTTAGTCACTCAGTCGTGTCCGACTCTTTGCGATCCTATGGACCATAGCCCACCAGGCTCCTCTGTCCATGGGATTCTCCAGGCAAGAATACTGGAGTGGGTTGTATGCTCTCCTCCAGGGGATCTTCCCGATTCAGGGTTTGAACCCAGGTTTCTCTCATGGTAGGCGGATTCTTTACCAAGTGAGCCACCATGGAAGCCCAAAAAAGCTGAAGTGGGTAGCCTATCCCCTCTCCAGGGGATCTTCCTGACTCATGAATCAAACCGTGGTCTCCTCCATTGCGGGTGGATTCTTTACCTGCTTAACTACCAGGGAAGCCTGTTTCCAGTTATGGGTATACAAAATAAAGCTGTTATAAATGCAGTAATTTCTCTACATAGGAACGTTCCAGGTGAAAATTTCAAAGATTTGAGTGCACATTCAAATATCCAATGACTTAAGTTAGTGCACGTGTGTGCTCTACATTGTCACATGCCTGCGTCCTCTACAAGTGTCTGCGCTAGTGGTAAAGAATGCAGTTGTCAGTGCAGGCAATACAAGAGACGTGGGTTCGATCCTTGGGTCAGGAAGATACCCTGGAGGAGGAAATGGCAACCCTTTCCAGTGTTCATGCCTGGAGAATCCCATGGACAGAGCAGCCTGGTGGACCCCAATCCATAGTGTTGCAAAGAGTTGGACATGACTGAGCACGCGCACCAAGCTGGACAGTGGCATAAGGAAAGTGAAAGAGGAGAGTCAAAGTCTGGCTTAAAGCTCAACATTCAGAAAACGAAGAGCATGGCATCTGGTCCCATCACTTCATGGCAAATAGACGGGGAAACAGTGGAGACAGTGTCAGACTTTATTTTTGGGGGCTCCAAAATCACTACAGATGGTGATTGTAGCCAAGAAATTAAAAGACGCTTACTCCTTGGAAGAAAAGTTATAACCAACTTAGACAGCATATTCAAAAGCAGAGACATTACTTTTTCAACAAAGGTCCGTCTAGTCAAGGCTATGGTTTTTCCAGTGGTCATGTATGGATGTGAGAGTTGGACTATAAATAAAGCTGAGTGCCCAAGAACTGATGCTTTTGAATTGTGGTGCTGGAGAAGACTCTTGAGGGTCCCTTGAACTGCAAGGAGATCCAACCAGTCCATCCTAAAAGAAACCAGCCTGGGTGTTCATTGGAAGGTCTGATGTTGAAGCTGAAACTGCAATACTTTGGCCACCTGATGTGGAGAGCTGACTCATTTGAAGAGACCCTGATGCTGAGAAAGATTGAGGGCAAGAGGAGAAGGGCATGACAGAGGATGAAATGGTTGGATGACATCGTCGACTCAATGGACATGAGTTTGAGCAAATTCCAGGAGTTGGTGATGGACAGGGAGGCCTGGTGTGCTGCGGTTCATGGTGTTGCAGAGTTGGACAGGACTGAGCAACTGAACTGAACTCTACTGTAAGATTAAGTAGCTAAAGTTACTTTTATTTCATTATTCATTTCTTTCCAGACTCTTTCAACTCATCCCATTCCTCTGGGACCGTTGAGTCTTTTCAACTAACTTTCTTTCCTCTTGACCTTTTTTTCATTACTCATTGAGTCAATGTTTCTACTTGTTTTCTATTTCTTGGTGTTTCATTTGGGTCTTCTCTTTAAAAATCTTTCTTTTGAAACTTTCGAATGGAAGAAGTACTGTATGTTTGTTGTAGAGTTGAGATGATGCAAATAAGTATAAAGAAAAAAAAATAATTGTGTTCTTGTCTCTCAGATAAATCAGGTTAATAACCTAGTGGTTTTGTGGGCAGCAGGTTACATCTTTTCTTCTAGAGATCACAGCAGTATATCTTGTCTAATAGCTCTTCATAATAGATGTCTTCTATTTTGCTCAGTTGCTAAGTCGAGTCCAAATATCTGCCACCCTATGGACTGCATCATATCAGGCTTCCCCGTCCTTCACCATCTCCTGGAATTTGCTCAAACTCAGGTCCATCGAGTTGTTGTTGTTCAGTCACTCAGTCATGTCCAACTCTTTGTGACCCATAGACTGCAGCAGGCCAGACTTCCTGTCCATCACCATCTCCAGGAGCTTGCTCAAACTCATGTCCATTGAGTCAGTGATGCCATCCAACCATCTCATCCTCTGTTGTCCCCTTCTCCTGCCCTCAATCTTTCCAGCATCTATTTTACTCTCTCCTTAATCTTGGCAAGTGTCTGATTATTTCAATGAATAGCATGTGGCGGAAACAAGGCAGCTTGACTCCTGAGGTTTGAAAATGAGGTATTATGATTTCCACATTATTCTCCCTCTCTCTGCCTCTCTTTTTCCTCTCTCACTACAAAATCCACCCACATGGAGGAAAGAATGAAAGGAAAAAGTCAGCCAGTATCCAGAAGTCAGCAGGAACCTCTAGGCATGTGAACAAATGATAATGATTTAGATAATTCTAGACCCCAGCCCTGAATGACTTCCCTTTCATTTTTCACTTTCATGCGTTGGAGAAGGAACGCACTGTTCCTTCTCCAACGCCTTCCAACACTGGAGTGGAATGGCAACCCACTCCAGTGTTCTTGCCTGGAAAATCCCAGGGACGGGGGAGCCTGGTGGGCTGCCATCTATGGGGTCGCACCGAGTTGGACACGACTGAAGTGACTTAGTAGCAGCAGCAGCAGACCCCAGCCCGCAAGACTCCAGCTGAGGCTCTGAATATCATGGAACAGAGAGAAGCCATCCAGTTCTGCTGAGTTCAGTTTCCTCAATCTATGAATCCATGAGTGTGATAAATGGTTATTTTATGTCACTATTTTTGGTATGGTTTGAGAGAGAGAAATTTGTTATTTAGTTTGGTCTTATACTTGCAACCCACTCCAGTGTTCTTGCCTGGAGAATCCCAGGGACAGGTGAGCCTGGTGGGCTGCCGTCTATGGCGTTGGACAGAGTCTGACACGACTGAAGTAACTTAGCAGCAGCAGCGGCAGCAGCAGCATACTTACCATTCAGTTCAGTTTAGTTCAGTCGCTCAGTCGTGTCCGACTCTTTGCGACCCCATGAATCGCAGCACGCCAGGCCTCCCTGTCCATCACCAACTCCCGGAGTTCACTCAAACTCGTGTCCATCAAGTCGGTGATGCCATCCGGCCATCTCATCCTCTGTTGTCCCCTTCTCCTCCTGCCTCCAATCCCTCCCAACAGCAGAGTCTTTTCCAATGAGTCAACTCTTCGCCTGAGGTGGCCAAAGTACTGGAGTTTCAGCTTTAGCATCATTCCTTCCAAAGAAATCCCAGGGCTGATCTCCTTCAGGATGGACTGGTTGGATCTCCTTGCAGTCCAAGGGACTCTCAAGAATTCTCTACCACAGTTCAAAAGCATCAATTCTTTGGCGCTCAGCCTTCTTCACAGTCCAACTCTCACATACATACATGACCACAGGAAAAACCATAGCCTTGACTAGCCGGACCTTTGTTGGCAAAGTAATGTCTCTGCTTTTGAATATGCTGTCTAGGTTGGTCATAACTTTCCTTCCAGGGAGTAAGCATCTTTTAATTTCATGGCTGCAGTCACCATCTGCAGTGATTTTGGAGCCCCAAAAAATAGTCTGACACTGTTTGCACTGTTTCCCCATCTATTTCCCATGACGTGATACTTACCATATCACTCTATAGTTCACCCCAACTCCCCTAAACAAAATATCAAAAAACAACATGGATGCAATTCTAACTTAAAACTACAGGGGGCACCGTTTTCATAGTCTCTTTGGATAATCATCATATGACTTGTGCTCCCTGCAAGGATAACTGATAACCTTACATCTCTTCGTTGTGGATTTTTTTTTTTTCTTTATATTTTTTTCTCTTCATTTTTTTTTTATTTTTAAATTCTGAGAGTATGATAACACATTTAAAGAACTTGGAAAATACAGAACAAAGTTACAGATAGTTCAAGTATATATTGCAATGATTTTTAAGTAGATAAATTGAGATTTTTTAGTTGGAATTTTAATATTAAACTCAAAAATTAATTGAATGAATACTCAGAAAAGTAGAAGGATATAGTAGACCTGAAAGGTAGACCGTGAACCAATTCAACATAATTAAGACTCATACAATTTTCACACAACAGTAGAATACAAATTTTAATCAAGTTCCCATATAATATAAACTAAGAGACACTGGGATATATCTGAGAACATAAAGCAAGGTGCAAAAACGTCATGGTCTAAAGGTATCGCAGGAAAAGCCTCATAACCTGCATCTCTCCGTCATGGGTGATTTGGTTCTTTACTTTTATCCTATGCTCATATAGCAGATGAAAATATGTTATGAGGAATGGCAATTGAGCAATTGTCCATTGTATAAAATCAGGATCATACTTTAGATATAAACTTTATTTTTTTGTTTTATTCTCATTGCCTCGTGTAGTTCTGGGACGTGATACATATTTAATACATAATTTCATCCTGAACTCATAAAAGTGTAAAGGCAGAGAGTGCTGTTACTGAAGGCATTATCTGAACAAATTTATTTGGGAAGAACTACAACACTGATATTTGGAATTGTAGAGATGTCTACAATAGTAAGGACAGACACAGGGGAAAAATGACTGAAATATTGCTGATAGAATTAGTGCCAGTGGGTCAAGGGTATTATTTAACCTGCAATAAACTCCCAAGACAGGACTCATCAAATCAAAGAGCGTGTGCCCACCACATGAGTAAGTCCCTCCCGTACAAGCTCATGGTCCAATGACCAGTAAGAGAGGGTGAGCACCACCTCTGTCGGACAAGAGGAGAAAAGGAGAACTGGAATAGGGAACTGGAAGAGGAAGCACACGTTATCTGAGCCTCACCAACCGCTGAACGCTGTGACCATCACGGCCACGCACTGGCGTATTCAGCAGGCCCATCACTGGGTAGGGGACCACTGAACGCTGTGACCATCACGGCCATGCGCTGGCGTATTCAGCAGGCCCATCACTGGGTAGGGGACCACTGAACGCTGTGACCATCAAGGCCATGCACTGGCGTATTCAGCAGGCCCATCACTGGGTAGAGGAGAAATCGGTGCCACTGTTGCGGCAGTGTTCTTGCCAACAGAGACGTGAAACCGAGTTAGCTATGGAGATACATGAGAGCCCCTGCATCTCTATCAGACAGTTTGCATACTATCGTGAGGAACAAAATTGGGTTCAGAAGATTAATATGCTACTGAACCTAAATTTTCTCCAATAGCTAAACGAAACAACTCACACAGAATTTAGAGAACTGCAGGTGTAGCCAGATGCTCTGGTAAAGTTCAACTGTTCTGAGTCTGAGGGCAAAACTTGGAAACGTAGATACCAAAAATGAGAAGCCTTTCTCTGTCCCTTCAACATCTTTTCTTTCAAAATGAATTTTTAAGTTTAGATGTATTTGTAGCACAAAATATTTTCCATGATATATGTCAGTGACACTGGAGCTCATTTCATCATTTGACAGGGGAACTGAGTTCTTCACTCATGTATTTATTTAAGAAATATTTGGTGTTAATAGGTTCTAGATACTGGGAGCATATATGCAAAATATTTCCAAAAAAAGAAAAAAGAAAAAAAGCCCCAAAGACCCTCCTGTCTTGTTATCCACAAACTTTTGGTTTAGATGATGGTTTGGAAGAGGTTTGGAGGCAGATAGTTACATGAACTCTTCAGGGCTCAGAGAAATCCTGCCAAAGACTCTGACTGAAAAAGGAAAGGTATGATTACTTTTCTGGTGGTAAAGCCTTTGCATACGCATGTGCTCAGTCACTCAGTTGTGTCTGACTCTTTGTGGCCCAGCGGACTGTAGCCTGCCAGGCTCCTCTGCCCATGGAATTTTCCAGGCAAGAATATTGGATCGGGATGCCATTTCCTACTCCAGGAAATCTTCAAGACTCAGAGATCAAATTCGTGTCTCCTACATTGCCAGGGGAATTCTTTATCACTTGGCCACCCCTTTAGCCTTTTTGAAATCTCAAATTGATATTTGAGTGTGCATTAAAGGCACAAACACTGCCAGAGGTGAACTCATTGAGTTGAGGATAAAGGATATACATAATATGACATGACTTAACTCCAGAGTCTTGAAAACTGTAAATATTTATTGAATTAAGCTCCTCTTTTCTGGCCAAGCAATTTATAATGTTTATAACTTGCTAAAATATGACTTTAAGAATTTACTTATTTGTTGCCAAGAATAAGAAAATTTGAAATCAATCAGATAGCAAGGAGAAGACTCATAGCTCTTTTAAAAGACTCCATAATTTCAATTATTTTTATCTAATCCAAACCTCAGCATTATTTTTATTTACTTAGATTTAACCTTATGCAGACATAATTTTTATTCATTGTTTTCTTTGTGCAATTTGTATGTGTTTCCTTTATTTTATTCAGGAAGACTGTATCACATCACCTCATTTAAAAAGTATGAGACCTACTTTATATAAATTTTTTTTTCACTTAAAGAGTCAACATAAAACCACTCAAGTGAGATGAAAATTTAGAAACATCATGTGATTTCCTCTAGTTTCTAACATGTGTGTATATGTTGCTGTGCTTTGCTTCATCACTCAGTCATGTCCGACTCTTTGTGACCCCATAGACTGTAGCTCACCAGAAGCCTCTGTCCATGGGATTCTCCAGGCAAGAACACTGGAGTGGGTTGCCATACCCTTCTCCAGGGAATCTTCCCAACCCAGAGGTCAAACCCAGATCTCCTGCATTGCAGGTGGATTCTTTACCATCTGAGCCACCAGGGAAGCCCATATATATGTTACATATATATATATAAAGTTTGAACTCATTTCTGTTAAAGAATTTGTTTTATTATTTGTACAACAGGCTGGATTAAAGTTCCTCTTTAAATAATGTGAAGGAAAGATGTCTGACTCAGTTGCAGCCAATGCTCAGTTTAGTGTTAAACCTCAGGCTGGACATGGATATAATAGACACGGAGAAGCAAGTCAGCGATGGAAGTTCTTCTGATGCCTATGTACTGTCCCAAGCCTTCCCAGGTGGTGCTAGTGATAAACAATCAGCCTGCCAATGCAGGAGACATGAGATGCGGATTTGATCCCTGGGTGGGGAAGATCCCCTGGAGGAGGGCACGGCAATCCACTCCAGTATTCTTGCCTGGAGAATTGCCATGGACAGGGGAGCCTGGTGGGCTATGGTCCATGGGGTCACAAAGAATTGAACACAACTGAAGCGACTTAGCACAAAATAGCACAGGCAAGGTTAGTGAAGCTTAGGACCTCTGTTTAGTGAATCAGATGCACTCACTAAGTAGCTATTCTTCCAAGCATTGCTTTAGACCCAATATTTAAGAACCTGTGCATGAAATTTTCAGATGAAAGACTGTCTTCTTTCCGTATAGGCAATCTCTTATCTCCTAGTTCTTTTCACTTTAAAATTCATGCTACAGACTCAAGCCACAAGCAATATTTTGCTTTTGTACCATCAGGCATTGATACTACTGAGATATACAAAGAAATAGGTCCTAATGCGTCTAGGTTGAAAACAGGTAAAAGTACTGGTGATAAAAATGTGTTAATAAAAAAAAAAAGAGAGAGAATGTGTGTTTTTGTTTATTTGCTTGCATTTGTTACCTGACGGAAACAACAATGGTCAGAAACCTGGAAGCAGAAACTGGGCAACATTCATCACCAAAAAATAAAGAAGAGTTGCTTTCAGGGCTGCACTCAGCCTTAAACAAAAGGGGACTTTTTCCTACCCAGCAGGGGAAACAAAAATTGCACATTTAGGTCAGTCTTGAGGGTCCTCTGAGATGGTTTCAGGCTTAATATTTCTACCTCTGACTCAACATTATACTCAATTAATCTGTCCTTGTCCAGAAGTAGATAGAGATCTTAAAGACAGTCTTACTCTTTCTTGCTATGGTGACTTTTCTCCTTGGAGAGAATGGCACACAAATTGCAAGATTAAACCTCTTTCATTTTGGGTCTGAAACCTAAGTTAATGCAGCAAGACCTGGTGATGTCTTACAGGGGAAAACAGGTAGAGTGAGGTCAGGAAACGCACGTCCTAGTGATCAAAGTGTGCATTCACAGCCGGTCCACAGGGCTGGGTGACATTTTTCATGGGTAAGAGAGTGTTCCCAAAAGACTGATATCTGAGGAATCCAGTGCTCCTATGGTCCGGCAAAGGAATAACAAGATTGAGCTTGGTAAAAAATATCAACAATTTCAAACACTACTGGCCCTAGGATCATTCTCAGAATTCTCCAGTGTCCCAGCCAACTTAGTTTTCTCTGCAGTTTGACCATGCTGGGTAAGTGCTTCTGTGAAAGATATGTGTGAGTCTAGGAAGTGACCTTTCAGAGTGGGAAATTCAATGAAATTCTGCTATGATTTTGTATTATCTAAATTCCAGTTTCCGCAAGATGGTGAGAATCAATGTATCAAATATGTGGTTGCCACACAATGTGAGATATTCACAACTCTCAGGGTTTTGTCCCAGAAAAACATAGAAATTCTTGCAAAGGCTGTGCACATTTCATTCAAACTAATATATGAAGAATATGTGAATTCTATCATGAATAAGTGAATACCATCCATGCTTCTACGCCTAAAGGCAATGTTTCCTTTTGCAAATGTACCAGAGCCTTAATTGTGTTTGCCTGTGGATTTCCTCCAGTGGTCAGTATTAGAAATAATTTGTGGAAGTGATCCACTCTCTTTCTGCTTTCTCGCCCTCCCAATTCACTGAAACTGACCCATCATAATAGACACTCAATCAATGTTGTCTCTCTTGCTCATTATTAGCTGATAGTGAGGTTTCTACATAAAGAGAGGGGGAAATTATCATCAAGTCCCTCTAGGGCAGGTTGAGTCCTGAGACATGAACTCAAAAAACGATGCAACCATCTCTGAGTTAGTTTTCACATCCACAGTAAAGTCTATACCATCAAGACTGAGAGCTTTAGTTCAAAGACACAAAAACTAAATAAAACTCAAATGTTTGTCAAATTACTAACATTTTTTCTCCAAATGTAACAAAAAGTGTGAACAAGGTGAATGATAGAACAACTGTGTTTGAAATTCACATATTTCTCATGTAAAATAATCACATAGAATTATTTTGTAATTGCCATGGAGGAAGAAAAATCCAGAAAGCTTAAATATATTATTAGTCAACAAGTTAGTAGGCTTGAAAGCAAGACAGATCAACTTTTTTCCTACTCCATGCAGCACTCAGGTTTTTAGACCCCTGACCAGGAATGGAACCCCCACCCTCTGTAGTCAAAGTGCGAAGTCTTAACCACTGGACCACCAGGAGAGTCCCTGACAAGTCCATTTCTTTCTCTCTCTCTATTTTCTTTCCTGTGAAATTGACTGAAAACCAGGACAATACTATTGGGATCATCTTATTTGTGGTTAGAGCACAAATATATTGCATTTAGAGCAGACAAAATAGTTGTGATAGCTGAAAAGCTTGTCTGAGAACTCTGTCCAACGTAAGCCTTTAAACAAAGACCCTGTAGGAGCAGATACTAATAGGGCCTATCAGAAAGATAACCTGGAGTTGAGCTCAGTTTGTTCAAAAGGTGAGAAAATGTATATGGGATCCCAATACCTAACTAAGCTTTCACACTCATTTACACACTGTAAATGTGGTGGAGATTATGTTCTCTTAACTGCTCGTGTTCACTCTAACAGCCCAATCCAGGAATGGTCACACAAAGTTATCCTTGGAACACTTTGACATATGGATTTTAATTGTGTTTAAACTAGTTCTTCTTACAAGCTATTTCACTAACCTGTCCAAGCTTATTATGTTATGTTTTCTTTTCTGTTTTTTTTTTTCCTAAGGTACTTATTTATTTTGTTTTATTTTTCTATTTCTTAGCCCAAATTTCATCTCGAACCAATAACTTGAAGACTGCGTCTCTTTCTCCATAGGTTGTATGATTAAGGTTTGCTCTTACTGATTTTTCCATAATCAATGAAAGTGGTTTTTAAAACTTCTCCAGTCCACAAGACAGAGTTCAACATCTGAACTCACGATAATTTAATACCATGGTGAACTCAGGCCCAGGTCCCGTGGGGGCAAAAGGGAGCTGGGGGAATGTCCACTTTGGACAGAGAACCGGGCACCTACCCTGTGGATGTTCGGATGCTGGTGAACTTGGGGCCACAGGTGGCCCGTGTGGCTGTTCTCTGAATGGCTCCCCAAGGCAAGCACTTTGCATCCTGCTCAGTGAGTTTATCGATCCCAGTTTTCCAAGAGTTAGTTACATATCTGAATAAATATTGGAGCACTCTAATTGAGGTATATGGGGGAAAAAAGCCAAATGCACTAACTTTTTAAAGTGTAAATGAAATATTTAAAGTACAACTGCACTGAGAACACACTAGATTCAGCAGTGACTGTAAAGGTCAGAACACCAATGGTGTCTTGAAAGAGTTGACACAAACTGTGCCTCAGTAAACAATTGTGTACCCCGTGAATCAGGACAAAATAGAGACATGTTTAAACTAAGGATGTGTCATAAAATTTTTCCAAAGGAATTACAGAAAGGATGAATTTTAAGAAAACTGAACAAAAATAGAAAAAGGAACAAAAAACTGAACAAAAATATGAAAAGGAAAGATACATAAATACATTTTTGGCATATCCAAATAAGTATTATGTTGGGTAAAAAATATATTGATAAAATTATTTCTCAACATTTTTTTGAGAGATGAATATAAAATACAGCAATGGCATGGGAAATTGAGAAGGCTTTTGGAGTTGCATCTTTCTGTTTATCAACTACCAGTTAGGAAGAGATCTGCTATGTTCATATACTAATATTGATTAACTTTAGGCATAGACACATAAGTACACTAAATACCTAAGGTTACCTAAAATATAAACAATTCATGGCTAAAAACTTACTTTTGGAACAAAATAAGGGATTGTAGATAGAGAGACAATAGATAGATAATAGATAGATGATGGATAGATAGATGAATGGAATCAACAGATATGAAAAAAGAAGCAAAAAACTGTAGAGTATAGATAAGATGGTGGGAAAATATTATCTGTATAACTGAAAATGGAAATTTTCCACCCACTTGCTCACAGATCCCTTTATTATTTTCACAGCCTCCCCTGTCTCTGCATTCACATCACACTCTACCTCTCACCAAAGGCCAGCCCTGAATGATGACAAATACACACAAAAATGTGAAATGCGCTCCTGGTGAGAGAGATCCGAGGCGTGTCTTCCCTCTTCCCAGGTATCCTGGGAAGGACTGAATTAAACCTGCCTTCTAGCCAACCTAATTCCACTCTTCCTTGGCTTCCTTCCCTTCAAGAGTCTGTTCCTGAGGACCTGGCCTAAGATAATCCATGATAGTGACAAATTTAATGGACTGCTTTTCCTTTTAAGATATCAGGACTTCCCAGTTAGAAAAAAATATTTAAAATAGATTAAACAAACCCCAAATCCCTCCCCAAACCTGATCTTCTCCGGGGCAAATACAAACTGAAAAGAGGTGGGTGCACCTGCATTAAGAGATGATAAAAGAGACTTTAAGCAACACCGAGCTCACAGTAGATAAACACTAGCATCACTCCTGGTAAAGTTTCTTTACTCCCGACTCATTTCACTTAACAGATACAGCGTTCTTGGGTATGCATGCATCTAACAAAAATTATAAAAGGCAAAACATTAAGGGAATTATAAGAAGAAATAGATAAACCACAATAATCTCATAGAAATGGACAGATTAAATAGTCTAACAAATACTAGACATAGAAATTCTGAGTAGCACATGCAAGATTTATGTCATCATGGAATGCTGTATATCCTACACTCAATATTTAGAAAATTAATTGTTTAAAGACCACAGAGAATTTATGACAATTAAACACATTGAAGTCAATAAAACATGTCTCAAACTGGTATCAGCTCAGTTCAGTCGCTCAGTCATGTCCAACTCTTTGCAACCCCATGGACCACAGCCCACCAGGCCTCCCTGTCCGTCACCAACTCCTGGAGTTTACTCAAACTCATGTCCATTGAGTCGGTGATGGTATCCAACCATCTCATCCTCTATCGTCCCCTTCTCCTCCTGCCTTCAATCTTTCCCAGCATCAGGGTCTGTTCCAATGAGTCAGCTCTTCACATCAGGTGGCCAAAGTATTGGTGTTTCAGCATCAGCATCAGACCTTCCAACGAACACTCAGGACTGATCTCCTTTAGGATCGACTGGTTGGATCTTCCTGCTGTCAAAGGGACTCTCAAGAGTCTTCTCCAACACCACAGTTCAAAAGCATCAATTCTTTGGTGCTCAGCTTTATTTATAGTCCAACTCTCACATCCATACATGACTACTGGAAAAACCATAGCCTTGACTAGATGGACATTTTTTGGCAAACCATTATAAAGATATGTATATAGTGTCTTTCATATATTCTGACCCTGACCCTTTGAAATAATTACAAATCAATACTGAAAAAAAAAACCTCAAACACCCTATAATTAGCAGAGCACTTTTCTAAAATATAATGTATCAAAGATAACTGATGATGTAGTATTAGAAGTTAGGAAAATGTGATTTCAACTATCACTTAGTTGATATAAATATTATTATGCCATTTAATAGCCAATGAAGTTGAAAATTAGAGACAGGTTTCAGTGTTCTGCCCAAGAATGTCATAGTTCAGTTCAGTTCAGTTCAGTTCAGCCATTCAGTCGTGTCCAACCCTTTGGGATCCCATGAATCGCAGCATGCCAGGCCTCCCTGTCCATCACCATCTCCTGGAGTTCACTCAAACTCACATCCATCGAGTCGGTGATGCCATCCAACCATCTCATCCTCTGTCGTCCCCTTTTCCTTCTGCCCCTAATCCCTCCCAGCATCAGAGTCATTTCTAATGAGTCAACTCTTCGCATGAGGTGGCCAAAGTTTTGGAGTTTCAGCTTTAGCATCAGTCCTTCCAAAGAACACCCTTGGCTGATCTCCTTTAGAATGGACTGGTTGAATCCCCTTGCAGGCCAAGGGACTCTCAAGAGTCTTCTCCAACACCACAGTTCAAAAGCATCAATTCTTCAGTGCTCAGCTTTCTTCACAGTCCAACTCTCACATCCATACATGACCACTGGAAAAACATAGCCTGGACTAGACGGACCTTTGTTAGCAAAGTAATGTCTCTGCTTTTTAATATGCTGTTTAGGTTGGTCATAACTTTCCTTCCCAGGAGTAAGCGTCTTTTAATTTCATGGCTGCAGTCACTATCTACAGTGATTTTGGAGCCCCCCCAAAATAAAGTCTGACACTGTTTCCACTGTTTCCCCATCTATTTCCCATGAAGTGATGGGACCAGACGCCATGATCTAGTATATGCCAAAATCAGAAATTAAAGTCAAATTTTCAAATTTGAGTAACTGTTCTTCTTAATGCTATTGTAAGTCTGCACACAAAATATCTTGTGTAGTAAATGATGCTAACAAACACTTTATCTAATGAAGTTAATTCTTGTAAACTGAGTGTGATCCTGGGATTTTGGGGTGTATCATACCTAGGTGAAGCTAGTGGTAAAGAATCCATCTGCCAATGCAGGAAACTTAGAGATGCATTTCTACCCCTGGGTCAGGAAGAACTCCTGGAGGAAGGTGTGGCAACCCACTCCAGTATTCTTGCCTGGAGAGTCTCATGGACAGAGCCTGGCAGGCTACAGTCCATAGGGTCACAAAGAACTGGGCCTGACCTAGAATGTCTTAGCACACAGCAAATACATGGCTGCCTAAACTAACTGCTCTCATCTTTGAGCTGTTAGATTCTATTAAGGTTTACACTGCTTAGGTTAAAAAGACTGGATATTGTGTTAATATATGTTTACACTTGTGAAGAATGGCTACCATCATCCAGAAGAAGCCATACTGCTTGGTCAGATTCTTTATTACATACAAATATAACTGCTTCTGTGTCAAAGAGCTTAAATTTAGATTTCAAGAACATCATGTAATATCCACATGCTTCTCATGTGCATGCCTTTCCTCGGAAATCTTGCCTTTCCTTTGACTTTGAATGCCTCTCTACGCCAAGGACGCCCTCTTCCATCTGCTGAAATCACTCCGCGGTACTCCAGACATCTCATCCCTGTTTTGTCTGGACGTCTGGCAGACATTTTGGGACAGGCAGGTTCAAATATGAACTCTTGAGCCCCCAGCCGTACTCCCCCTGCCCAGACTTGTTTTCTGGTCCCATTTTCAACAGATGGCAATTCCAATCTAGAGGTTTTCAGACCAGAGGACTTGGGGGCATCCTTGACTCCCCTGGTGGCTCAAGCGGTAGAGAATCTTCCTACAATGCAGGAGACCTGGGTTGGGAAGATCCCCTGGAAAAGGGAATGGCAACACACTCAGGTATTCTTGCCTGGAGAATCCCATGGACAGAGGAGCCTGAGAGGCTGCAGTCCATGGGGTTGCAAAGAGTTGGACACGACTTAGTGACTGAGCAACAGTCATGATCTTGCCTGGTGCTTATTTTCTTTCTCCTTCTTCTAAAAGATGAAATCAATATTCTGTCTTAAAGAAGTACAGATCAGTCCAAGCTTACGTTCCTAGCACTAACAGAGACCATGAGCCAGCTTTAGCTGAAACCAGATGACTCTCCACACATCCACTGCAAACTTGTTGATGAAGGTTGTCTGAGTGACTCGAGTCTGTGAGAGAACCTGCCTTACTCATGGGGAAAACATCTGATGACTCGACATTGTATGGCTCCTTCTTTGTTTTTGTACAATGATTAATGTGTCAATTGCCATTTCAATTTTATTAATAAAATATTTCAGTAATACCCTTTTTGGACTAAGTTAATAGAAGCAATTTTTTCATCTAATCCCACAGTGAGATTTAATAGAGCATACCCTACAAATACATTCATTTATACATCCTTTGTTTAAGCAGAGTGATATCTAGACAGGCTTTTTCACAAAGCAATTATTAAGTGTAGTAACGTAATTACTGAAGCCTCTGGAAGGAATGGCGTTAATGGACCTTATGCCGTATCAGTGATACAGAGCGGGATATGTGATACACAGATTGAATCACAATGGGAGCTTGGAAAGAAGCAGAAGGAGACAGCTATATATCTTCTGGGCTTCTTTTTAAATCTCTATTTTTCATTTCAGAGTTTCTCATTCCCTTAGGTGCAGTATGAACTTGAAAGCAACCTAGATTCTTCACAGGACTCTTAGAGTATATGATAGATCAATAATTTGTTGGTTTGTTTATGAAATATGCCAACTTACGAGGACAGAGTCATTTTTAAGAGGGAGCCAAGATCAATATATATGTGCATAGATTTATGGGTGTTTTTGTTACAATCAGAATAAGTCTGTTTAAAGAATTCGAAACGGCAAGCCAGGCTGTTTTCAGGGTGATCTATTGGCTCATGGGTGCCACTTTAATTCCAGAGACTAAAAATACCACGTCTGAGACTTTTATTCTGATAAACTCTCCTTGAACGTAATTAATTTTAACAGCCAGGGTTTAAAATTGCAGACAAATAGCAACCCAGCTGTAGCTTAACCGCATAATCGCTAGAATCCACTCCCTTTCTTAGGAATGTCAAATATTTGTTCATGCCAATGAATTTTAGAGGCACAGCCTTCTGAAATTTTCATACTGCATTTTTCCCTTCAGAGGATTAAAGAAAGGAAACTGAGAATCACGGCCTTAAATATGTCATGAGTTAAATATTAAACCAAGTGTGTGTTACCCTGTGACCAGCAGTTACACTTTTCTCTACGTGGTTGGTTGAATGGTCTCAGCCATGCTAGTCTGAGAAATCAGATTTGGACAAAGAGAAGATAGAAAGAGATGTCTTCCTTCTGTTTATTAATTTCAATGATACGTTCATTACCTGGAACTGCTGAACTCAAGTATCTGGGCTCCCTGACACTGCAGTTAGACCAGCCATGGTGATGGGCTTCAGGTGGTCAACTAAGTGGATGGAATAGGACAGGAGACACACAGATATGACTGCTGGATTTTCCATTACCTCCCACTGACATAAAGGAAAGACAAGGTGGCTTGGGGGGCAGGTTAATGACCCCAAGCTACAGGATGGAGATGTGGTCATGATCACCAGATTACTGGCTGTTCTTAAGCACTTCAATTTTGAATCCTAAGTCTGAACCCCACTTAGAAGGTAAATACACTTCACTTCTCTCATCCACCCACCCCCAACCCCAATCCCACTCTGTGTTGCCCAGTAATGAGGCAGAGACAGAGGACAAAATGGTCAGATGGCATCACTGACTTCATGGATGTGAGTCTGTGCAAACTCCAGGAGGTAGTGAAATACAGGGCAGCCTGGCGTGCTGCAGGTAACGTCGTCACGAAGAGTCGGACATGACCCAGTGAGTGAACGACTACAATGAGCTGCATTTCACTTTCCACCTGTTAATCACGAATCAAAGAAGAAAGAGCATTGAGTTTAATGCATAAACACTATTATGACTAAAGTTTTGGGCACATATGGGAAATAGTGAGTCAATGTCATAGTCAGAGCAATGTTAAGTAAGCATCTTGGAGGTGAAAAGGAGGCAAAGAGAAGAGGGGATTCAAATACTGCAGAATTGGACAGATGAAAGGAAAAGTCCTCTCCTCTGAGGAACATACCCAAGAGCTCTATAATTGACACTTAAGAAGATGTCCTGTTTTCACTAAAGCAAAAACAGCAACAAAAGCACACAGTCCGCTGTACATTCAGAATGATCTCTGAGCTGGTGATTCTTGAAGCACAGGATAAGGATGGATGCACATGACCTGCTCTCCGTACCCAGGACAAAGTCCTTCAAGACAACACTTGGGGTGTGGTGAAAGGAGATTGGCTTTGGGCTTAAGAAATGAGACCAGCCTTGTGCTTCTTTTTAAATTAGTTTTTCTATTTTAGGCTGGTTTTCTGTAAACCTAATACAGAAAAATTAGGAGGACAGTATAGAAAGTTCCCACCCCCAGCTCCCCTGTGTTAACACCTCTGGTGAACATGGGGCTTTGTTAAAATGAATGAACCAATACTGGGATATCATTAGTAACTAAGCTCTGTACTGTATTTAGATTTCCCTGGTTACTACTAACATCCTTTTTCTGCTCCAGGGTCCCATACAAGACACCCCGTTACATTAGCTGTCATGAGCTCCTCTTGCACGTGACAGTTTCTGAGACTTTTCTCATTTTTTATGACCTTGGTGGTTCTGAGGAGTGCTGGCTAGGTATTTGGTAGAGTGATTTTCAACTGGTAATGGTCTGATGTTTCTCTTAAAGTTAGACATAGGTTAGGGCTTCCCTGATGGCTCAGACTGCAGGGAATTCTCATGCAATGCTGGAAACCCGAGTTTGATCCCTAGGTCCAGAAGATCCCCTGGAGAAAGGAATGGCTATCCACTCCATTGTTCTTGCCTGGAGCATCTCATTGCCAGAGAAGACTGGCGGACTATGGTCCGTAGGGTCACAAAGAGCCAACACAACTGAAGCGACTTAGCACGCACGCACTAATGACGTCATTTTAACGTAACTACCTTTGAAAAGAATCATCTCCAATAAAGGTCACACACTGAGGTACTGGGTGTTAGGACTTTATCATATGAATTTGAGGGGACTCAGTTCAACCCATAACAACGAAAGTGTATGCATGCATGCTAAGTTGCTTCAGTAGTATCTGACTCTGCAACCCCAGGGCCTGTAGCCTGCCAGATTCCTCTGTCCATGGGATTCTCCAGGCAAGAATACCAGAATGCGTTGCCGAACAGTGAGAGTATGTATCGTCATCCATAACCATGAATAGAAGAATAAAGCCTTTCTTTTTTTTTAATTTAAAACAAGTGAAAGTTATTTAAAAATTAAGTCTCAAGACAGTTCTAATCACAGATAGTTATATACTTTTACCTGTTATTTCTCTTACGAGCTGCTATAAAAATTAACTGTGTAAATTGTGGGAGGATTCATTAAAGAATAACAGTGCTTAAATTCATCAATATTCCTCAGAATGTACCTCCAGCATTTTGGAGCTGTTCTGTATGGTCTTTTCATTCATAAGGTAGTGAATATATTTTTGATGTGACATTATTTTTGTACACAAGAAATAAAGTCATATCTGAAATGTATTTCCCTTTCATCAGAAGTTGAAGGAATAAGGTTTATTCTTATGTCAAAGTAATTTTGCACAGCTCTTCACTGTAGGGTTCTGAATAAAATCATGTTTCTTTTGGGTAACTTAAAGTCATCATTTTTACTTAACACATTCATGATAGCAAAAGGTCTATTTTACAGGGCAGAAGAACAAAGGAGTATCGTGAAAATCAACTTTTTAGAATGGATATATTTTTTTTGCAAAGAGCAACTGTTCCATTTCCACCAATGGGTGTCATTTAGAGCAACTGCTCATAGATTGTTCTGGGATGTCTGCTGGTCTCAAAGGGCCCTTCAGGTGACCCCCAGGCTAATCTCATGTAGTATTGATGCTCGTAATATGAAAATGTCTATATTTTAGTTTCCAGAATGGATGGTTTATGAATAATGCATAATATTTAATAAAACCAGACATTGCCTCATTAATGTCTCATCAAAAGTAGAATGGATTGTTCCCTTAAATCTGGCAGTTTTGGGTCATGTACTGGATAAGATTGGGTAGGTAGGTATACATCTTTTTACCCTACTAAACACATTTATAATCCAGTAAATTTGAGAATTAATTTCTCTAAGGTTTTAATCACTAATTGCATTAAAGTCAAAATAAAAAATTACACATTTATTAATTCATCCCCTTTGCAATGAGTATTTTTGTTTGCTTGTTACATAAAATGTTTAACTGAAGCCAGTGTGGGAGCTGCAGGAGACTCAGGTTCCCGGGTGGGGAAGAGTCCCTGGAGGAGGCAATGGCAACACACTCCAGTATTCTTGCTTGGGAAATCCCATGGACAGAAGGGCCTGGCGGGCTACAGTCCATAGGGTCATAAAGAATCAGACACAAATGAATGAATGAGGTCACATGGAAGGACTTTTGCAAAGGACACCAAAAAAAAAATGGTAGGAAGATAACAGAGCTCCTGCTTATACCTATTTGTTACATTACACTATTTGAGGCTCATCACTATTATTTTTTGGGAGGGATAGTGATCATTTGACATTAAAAAATTTTACCAGAGGAAAACCTCTGTTGACCTCTAGCACTAACATGTCAGTCAACATTCAAATCTCAAATTACCTAAAAAGTGAATCATTTCCATTAGTTACTCTGTATATTACCTGATACATTATTTGTATCCTCAACAAATATAAAAACTACTGTGAGCTCATAACTTCTCTTAATGACAGTAATCAATCAGTTTCATCTAATCCTGGAACTACACACCCTCAGAGTTTAAATTGATCATAAAATTTTGTCACCGCCTTTTAAAAACCATAATTACTTGGTCTTTTCACAAGTTGGCATACATATTTTTTTAAATCCAAATATGTCTTGCATTTCTCGTATGTGCATTATATTGTTGTTGTTATAGTCACCAAGTTGTGTTTGACTCTTTGAGACCGCATGGATTGTAGCCCACGAGGTTCCTCTGTCTATGCGATTTCCCAGGCAAGAATACTGGAATGGGTTGCCACTTACTTCTTCAGGGGATCTTCTGGACCCAGGGATCCACCCAAGGTCTCCTGCACTGGCGGGTGGATTCTTTAAGACTGAACTGCCTGGGAAGCCCATGATTCACACACTTATGATGATTTCCCATCCTCTTCCCCTTTCGGCATGTGTTATGGGCATGGTGGGACCAGAGTAGGGAGGAAGCATGTTGAAGGAAGCTAACTGGATGGGGAAGTGGGATTGGATGGGAAGGGCTGGCTAGGGGCTGGGCAGAGTAGGCATGAAGGGGACTAAGGGTTGTCCTGAATCTGTGGGTTGGTGCAGTGGGAGGTTGATGAAGCACCCTTTAAGAATCATTTACCCTTGGGACTTCTCTGGTGGTCTAGTGCTGGGACTTTGTGCTTCCACTTAGGGGTATGGTGGGGGTGTGGGCTTGATTCTAGCCTGGAAACTAGGATACCATGTGCAGTGGGGTGGGGCCAAAATAAATAAATAAAATAGCCTATTCCCAAGCTCTACTGAAAAATAAAGTGTGGCTTATCCCCAAATGGGGACAACAGGGTGACTGAGTCATGGTAGCTGACTTGTGAGTTGTAGTCCAGGCTGAAGTCCAACTGAAGTCCAAGCTCTCTGAATAGTGAGCTTCTAGAAACTTCCACAACCCATGATGATCTTACTTATCCAACCGTTTACAATCTCACCTGAGACAATGGTTGGATTCAGCTGAATCTTCCAAGAGAATGTTCTATTCTACACCCCACAAACGATCCTAAATGTGGCCTGGCCTGCCTTTCCTGGTCTTATCCTGCACATCTCACCTCCCTCCCCATTCCCAACGCACAACTCAGCCCTCCCTTTGGGGTCCCCACATGTCCTGGCTCTCAAGGCCATGCCTGCCTTTCACATGCCTCCTTCTCTGTTCTCTACACTGAGGCCAGCGCATCCACCCTTTAACCCTAGGATAAGGGCTCAAGTGTAGTCTGTGGGGTCTCTCCGTGAGGCTTCAGGTGAACCCCTCTCCCTGGCACTTCTGATGCTTCCCCACAGTTGTCCTAAGGTTGTTCCTAGGCTAGAGATTCCTTGAGATGAAAAGATTAATTATAAATTTTACCTTAATTTATCAATTAATTATCAGTTGTTCAGATCAGATCAGATCAGATCAGTCGCTCAGTCGTGTCTGACTCTTTGTGACCCTATGAATCACAGCACACTGGGCCTCCCTGTCCATCACCAACTCCCGGAGTTCACTCAGACTCAGGTCCATCGAGTCAGTGATGCCATCCAGTCATCTCATCCTGTGTCGTCCCCTTCTCCTCTTGACCCCAATCCCTCCCAGCATCAGAGTCTTTTCCAATGAGTCAACTCTTTGCATGAGGTGGCCAAAGTACTAGAGTTTCAGCTTTAGCATCATTCCTTCCAAAGAAATCCCAGGGCTGATCTCCTTCAGAATGGACTGGTTGGATCTCCTTGAAGTCCAAGGAACTCTCAAGAGTCTTCTCCAACACCACAGTTCAAAACCATCAATTCGTTGGCGCTTAGCCTTCTTCACAGTCCAACTCTCACATCCATTCATGACCACAGGAAAAACCATAGCCTTGACTAGACAAACCTTTGTTGGCAAAGTAATGTCTCTGCTTTTGAACATGCTATCTAGGTTGGTCATAACTTTCCTTCCAAGGAGTAAGCATCTTTTAATTTCATGGCTGCGGTCACCATCAGCTGTTACAGATCATCAATCTTACCTGAATTTCTATTACCTAGACAGATACACTGTAAAATGTAAATGCTCTAGGAAAGATTGACTTACCCACCGAATTAAGGGAATTATCTTCATAACCAAGTGGAGAAATGAATGATCTGGGGGTTGTGATAGATAACTGTGATGAAAAGACTGAGAACAGTTATAAATCTGAAATCTAATTCAATCCTCATGGTACATGATGACTAACAAGATGGTCATAGGAAGGAGAGGGAAATAACTGGGCAATGAAAAAGATTAATATTTCCATAAAAACGTCCTAACTAAGCCCCTTCAGTTCAGGTCAGTTCCATCGCTCAGTCATGTCCAACTCTGCAACTCTATGGACTGCAGCGCACCAGGCTTCCCTGTCCATTACCAAATCCCAGAGCTTGCTCAAACTCATGTCTGTTGAGTTGGTGATGTCATCCAACCATCTCATCCTCTGTCATCCCCTTCTCCTTCTGCCTTCAATTTTTCCCAGCATCAGGGTCTTTTCCAGTAAGTCAGTTCTTTGCATCAGATGGCTAAAGTATTGAAGCTTCAGCTTCAGCATCACTCCTTCCAATGAACAGAACTGATTTCCTTTAGGACTGACTGATTTGATCTCCTTGCAGTCCAAGGGACTCTCAAGAGTCTTCTCGAACACCACAGTTCACATGCATCAATTCTTCAGCACTCAGCTTGCTTTACGGTCCAAATTTCATATCCATACACGACTACTGGAAAAACCATAGCTTTGACTAGACAGACCTTTGTTGGCAAAGTAATGTCTCTTCTTTGTAATATACTGTCTAGGTTGGTCACAGCTTTTCTTCCAAAGAATAAGCATCCTTTAATTTCACGGCTACAGTCACCATCTGCAGTGATTTTGGAGCCCGAGAAAAGAAAGTCTGTCATTGTTTCCATTGTTTCCCCAGTTATTTGCCATGAAGTGATGGGACCAGATGCCATGATCTTAGTTTTTTGAATGCTGAGTTTTAAGCCAACTTTTTCACTCTCCTCTTTCACTTTCATCAAGAGGCCATTCAGTTCCTCTTTGTGTTCTGCCATAAGGGTGGTGTCATCTGCATATCTGAGGTTATTGATATTTCTCCTGGAAATCTTGATTCCAGCTTGTGCTTCATCCAGCCCAGCATTTCACATGATATACTCTGCATATAAGTTAAATAAGCAGGGTGACAATATACAGCCTTGATATACTCCTTTCCCAATTTGGAACCAGTCTGTTATTCCATTTCCTGTTCTAACTGTTGCTTCTTGACCTACATACAGATTTCTCAGGAGGCAGGTAAGGTGGTCTGATATTTGCATCATTTTAAGAGTTTTACACAGTTTGTTTTGATCCACACAGTCAAAGACTTTGGCATAGTCAATAAAGCAGAAATAGACATTTTGCTGGAACTCTCTTGCTTTTTTGATGATCCAGTGGGTGTTGGCTATTTGATCTCTGGTTCCTCTGCTTTTTTTAAATCCAGCTTGAACATCTGGGGGTTCATGGTTCACATACTGTTGAAGCCTGGCTTGGAGAATTTTGAGCATTACTTTGCTAGTGTGTGAGATGAGTGCAATTGTGTGGTAGTTTGAACATTCTTTGGCATTGCCTTTCTTTGGGATTGGAATGAAAACTGACCTTTTCCAGTCCTGTGGCCACTGCTGAGTTTTCCAAATTTGCTGGCATATTGAGTGTGGCACTTTCACACCATCATCTTTTAGGATTTGAAATAGCTCAACTGGAATTCCATCACCTCCACTAGCTTTGTTCGTATTGATGTTTCCTAAGGCCCACTTGACTTCAGACTCTAGAATGTCTGACTCTAGGTGAGTGATCACACTATCATGGTTATCTGGGTCATGAAGATCTTTTTTGGATAGGTCTTCTGTGTGTTTTTGCCACCTCTTAAAATCTTCTGCTTCTGTTAGGTCCATACCATTTCTGTCCTTTATTGTGCCCATCTTTGCATGAAATGATCCCTTAGTGTCTCTAATTTTCTTGAAGAGATTGCTAGTCTTTCCCATTCTATTGTTTTCCTCTATTTCTTTGCATTGACCACTGAGGAGGCTTTCTTATCTCTCCTTACTATTCTTTGAAACTCTGCATTCAGATAGATATATCTTTCCTTTTCTCTTTTGCCTTTAGCTTCTTTTCTCAGCTATTTGCAAGGCCCCCTAGATAACCATTTTCCCTTTTTGCATTTCTTTTTCTTGGTATTGGTCTTGATCACTACCTCCTGTACAATGTTATGAACCTCTGTCCATAGTTCTTCAGGCACTCTGTCTATCAGATCTAATCCCATGAATCTATTTTCCACTCCCGCTGTATAGTTGTAAGGGATTTGATTTAGGTCATACCTGAATGGTCTAGTGGTTTCCCCTACTTTCTTCAATTCAAGTCTGAATTTGGCGATAAGGAGCTCATGGTCTGAGCCACTGTCAGCTCCCAGTCTTGTTTCTGCTCACTGTATAGAGCTTCTCCATCTTCGACTGCAAAGAATAGAATTAATCTGATTTTGGTATTGACCATCTGGAGATGTCCATGTTGTAGAGTTGTCTCTTGTGTTGTTAGAAGAGGGTGTTTGCTATGACCAGTGCATTCTCTGGAAAAACTGTTAACCTTTGCCCTACTTCATTTTGTACTCTGAGGCCAAATTTGCCTGTTATTCCAGGTATCTCTTGATTTTCTACTTTTGCATTCCAGTCCCCTATAATGAAAAGGACATCTTTTTTGAGTGTTAGTTCTAGAAGATCTTGTAGGTCTTCATAGAACCGTTCAACGTCAGCTTCTTCAGCATTACTTGTTGGGGCATAGACTTGGATTACTATGATATTGAACCGTTTGCCTTGGAAGTGAACATTCCAGAATGAGATCATTCTGTCATTTTTAAGATTGCATCCAAGTACTGCATTTTGGAATCTTGTTGACTATGATGGCTACTCCATTTCTTGTAAGGGATTCTTGCTCACAATAGTAGATATAATGGTCACCTGAATTAAACTAAGCCCCCTAATATATCTGTAAACCAAATGCATTTGCAAAATTGGGTTTTATATATATAGAAATCCTGTTCTGCCAAATGCGTTTGGTTTATCATGCAAATCGTGAAGGGCTATAGTATACCCACCTAGAGGACACTGATTCCTTAATTAAGGTATATCTATACCAGAGTTATTTTTGATTCTCTCCTAATCTGCTGACTCTTTTCTCTCCTGCTCTGATTTCCCTCTGGCTCTTTCTCTCCCATTGCATTTTCCACCAAATTCTATTTGTGAATCAATTTGTCCCTAAGAATAGAGCAGCCCTTGCAAAAATGTTTTCAGTACAGAGAATGGAGAGTACAAGCAAGTAAATAAAAGGAGATCCAATTAGTGACTTTTTTTTTTTTCTAGGACAGAGATATTGAGTTTTCATTTACTGTGGGGAAAGATAGAGAGCACCAAAATAAAAATTAAAAGTTCAGTATCCTTTTTAAATAAAGAAAAGTGCAGATGCATTTAGAAAGTTAGGCTTTAATCAGCCCACAAAACAACAACAGTGAGATGCTGGGAACTGGTGCCTAGGAAAGCAGATATTTAAAGACGGTCTAATACTGAAGATTCCAAAATGTTTTCTCCATACTGAATCCTTTGACCAGGGCATAGATGGACATCACCAAAGCCACGAAAATGTCATTAATATCACGGAGAGCATGGAAATAAGGCAGGCTAGTTTGATCCTGCTCTGTAATCTACCCTTCTCCAAAAAAAAAAAAAAAAAAAAAAAAAATTTCAAAGGGGACCTCTAGTTATAAGAAGAAGATTTCTACAACTCCCCAGCCAGCCTCATTGGCCATTTACCCTTTAATCACAATCCAGAGATTTGGAGAGCTGAAGTGTTGAAGTCTCTGTCTTTTCATTTCCACTGATGATATCTTTTCACCGAGGTGATTTCAATCACTTCCTCTATCGGTCACCTACCTAGAAGCCCATCCTCCACAGACAGCCTGTACAAAGGAGACTCAGCCTGGGGTTGAAGATGTTCAATTTCATTTCTAAATTGGCCCTAGACATTGGTGGATTAAATGATTAGAGGAAACATGCCAGTAAATCTCAGAAGACACAGAGACATCTGCTCATTGATTGAATCAAATCATCTATGAGTCGAAGCAGAACAAACTTTGAAACAGGTTCTCCTAGTAACACATTACGTGGAGTGAATGAGTCAAGGTTTTGAAATAGCACGTGGTCAGTGTGCTGTGACTGGCTCGTGGAAATAAAGCCTGCCTTTTCCAGACTTGCCACGTGATATAAGTTGATATGGATAAACAGGCACTTTCTTGCTTTAGTGCAGCTCTTTGTATGATTTATGTTAAGGGTTCTGGGGTACCAGGTAGTATCTAGAAAGGAAAGAATTACTGATGTCTGGGTTTGGCTGTGTCGTGAGGATGGTTGAGCCCTTGAAATCTGAGATGGTCAGGTAGGCAAGTGTTCAATATTTCAAGCAGAGGATCTAAAGTACAACATCACATAGTCTTCAAGGATATGTTTTAAAAGTTATAAACCAGGGCAAAATTCTAAAATCACTGATCCTTTACTGCTCTATCCAGATAGAATAGCATGATTACAACAGATTTTACTTATATTTTTGTTACAGTAAGGAAAAAAAAAACCTTTCTCATTCAGCATAAATACAATGCAAGCGTGTATGTGCACGCGTTCAGTTGTGTCTGACTCTTTGAGACCCTGTGGACCATAGCACACCAGGCTCCTCACCCATGGGATTCTCCAGGCAAGAATGTGGGAGTGGGTTGCCATTTCCTCCTTCAAGGGATCTTCCTGATCTAGGGATTGAACTCACATCTCTTCTGTCTCCTGCACTGGCAGGCAGGTTCTTAACCAATGAGTTACCAGGGAAGTTCTAAATATAATTCAAAGTAAAGAAAAATATTTATTAGACTCTACAACTTGATTGCAACACAAGAGGTTATGGTCATAGCATAGTTGAAATTGAAATTGCAACCTTGGTCATGAGTTTGGTATTGATTCTATATTTTCCTCTTCACACATCCAATATGGAAAATGCCCCTTAGTTAAAGGAAGATGTGTGATAAATATTCACTTCTGTATTTCATATGCCTCATCCTCTTACATTTTTCATTTTATTTTTCCGTGTTCCAAGCAGCTCCCATGCTTCAAGTAGCTATGGAAATACTAGATGACTAGAGAGCAGAATGGTCATCTGCAGGTGAGAGTAGCAGGCACTGCAGTGTGTGTGAAAACAAGCAAGCCTCATGAAACAATGTCTGGAGAAGACAGAAATGAGATTAAGTTTGGGATATGAAGTTGATCTCCAGAAAAGAGTTAGAGTAACTAAAGGGAAACCATTTGGGGAATTAAGAACAGCTGGGTGACTGTAGAAGCATGAAAAGAGGTGGGTTCTCCCTGGGGCTGGTGAAGGAGTAAAAAAAAAAACACCACCGATGGGGCAGAGAAAGCCCAGAGGTGTAGGTTCCACATACAGGAGAGTCCCACCATCCAGGCACCTGGTTTCCACGTTGGTAGAAACAAAATCACTGTTTTTAGCATAGAGAATATTGCATTATGGGGACTTTACTACAATTCATACTGCAGTGAATTTAAATATACAATTGTCATATTTTTAGAATAAAGTTTAGTTAAAAGTCACTTTTAAAACATAGACAAATTGCAGTTTTACCCAGCCCTGTAAACATGCAGATTAAGACAAGGTGAGTTTGGCCACCTTTATGCAAGTTTAGAAAGAAGAGACATCACTTTTGCTGACAAAGATCCATATAGTCAATTATGGCTTTTCCAGTAGTCATGTACAAATGTGAGAAAATGAAAGTTGGTCAGTTGTGTTCAAATTTTTTTGACCCCATGGACTGTAGCCCACCAGGCTCTTCTGTCCATGTAATTCTCCAGGCAAGGATACTTGAGACAGATGTGAGTGTTGGATCATAAAAAAGGCTGAGCACCAAAGAACTGATGCATTCAAACAGTAGTGCTGGAGAAGGCTCTTGAGAATCCCTTGAACAGCAAGGAGATCAAACCAGCCAATCCTAAAGGAAATCAACCCTGACTATTCATTGAAAGACTGATGCTGAAGCTCCAATCCTTTGGCCACCTGATGCAAAGAACTGACTCACTGAGGGGGGAAAAAAAAAACACTGATGCTGGGAAAGATTAAAAGCAAGACAAGAAGAGGGTGATAGAGGATGAGAAGGTTGAATGGCATCACTGCCTCAACGGAAATGAGCTTGAGCAAATTCCAGGAGATAGCAGAGGACAAGGAAGCCTGGTGTGCCGCAGCCCATGGGCTTGCAAAGAGCCATACATGACTTAGCAACTGAAAAACACCACCAGTGATCCAAGTTTATATTCCACTCAGGCTGTTCATCGCTTCACTAGGTGTGGGTTTCATCATCTGAAAGCCAGAGTCTAAAAGAGCCACACAGCTTATGCCTAAAATCTTCACTAGAGAACACCTAGATCATTGAGTATAGGGATTATTGTCCAGATGTAAGTTTAAAGATGAAAGAGAAACTCTGTAGTGAGCATGGAAGCCACAAATCTGACTTTTTTCTAATTCTATAATCTGTACCCTGAGATCCTGTCCATAAAGTAAGGCAGACTTTGTGGAAGTTAAAGTGATTCACTGAGTATGATAATAAATCAAAAGATTCTATAAAAATAATAACACAAAATAAAGAGAAGATAATACAGAGACAGAAAGAAATCTAGTCTCTCAGTCGTCTCCAACTCTTTCCAACCCCATGGACTGTAACCCACCAGGCTCTTCTGTCCGTGAAATTTTCCAGGCAAGAATATTAGAGTGGGTTGCCATTTCCTTCTCCAGGGGATTTTCCTGACCCAGGGATTGAACCCAGGCCTCCTGAATTGCAGGCAGATTCTTTACTGTTTGAGCCACCAGGGAAGCCCTATACAGGGACACAGAGAGTTATTTGTGGCTGCATAAGAAATTACACCAACACATAAAAGCCTAAAACCAGAGTCATCATTTGTTATCTCACGCAGTTTCTGGGTACCAAGACTTTGAGTAGTTCTAGTTCAGGTCTATCACGAGACTATAGTACAGATGTTGGGAGGGACTCAAGTCACCTGATGACTCAATGGGGCTAGGGATTCCCTTCCAGTATGACTCCCCCCATAGCTGACAAATCGCTACTGGTTACAAGCAGGAGCCCCCAAAACCTCTTCGCACACAGCTCACGAGTGTCCTCATGACATGGGTCTTTGCTGGTGGGCTGCAGCACATGAGGCTTCCTTGTCCTCTGCTATATCCTAGAGTTGCTCAAACTCATGTCCATTGATGCAGTGATGCCATTCAACCATCTCATCCTCTGCCAACCCTTGTCCTCTTGTTCTTAATCTTTCCCAGCATAATTGAGTCAAGAGAGAAGGTCAAAGCCACCATGTCTTATATGACCTATGCTCAGAAGCTGCATTCTGTCATATTTTTGATCTATCACTGAATGCAGAAGTCATCCTGATTCACTGTGGATAACTGTAGCAGAACAGCAGGAAGTGAGACTCACTGGGGTCATCTTGGAGGCTGGCTACCCCACTGGATGATATTTGTCCAAAGACATGCGCTACAAGTGACCCACTGTGACCCTAGAATCTTGACACAAAAGATCCCCTATCCAACGGTAGGCATGTTAAAGTAGTCAACAGAACAGCTCAAACAGATGACTCAGATGTCCACTCTCTTGATAGCTACTGCACTACACTCCTCACATTTCTTTGTGAACCACTGGAGTTCAGTTTCTTCCACCACTATTTCTTTTGGGAGGGATAATATTATCTTAAATGTTTTTGTGACTGTGATGTAAAGACAGCTTCCTAACTTGGTAAAGCTAGTCCAAGTGCTGAACACAACACTTCTGCCTTTTCTTCTCCCCACATTCCCTACATGGCCTGAGCATCCTTTCTTTACCGAATGTCCTCCTGTCTCTTTCTCACAATATATTGGGGTTTCTATTATTCTAACTTTCCTGGAGATGCTCTTAAAATTTTCTTCCAATGCCATGAAGCCCACATGCATCCTCAGTGATTTTCTCTTGCAATAAGCTCTGTTTGAGTGATTGCATCTAGTCTTGTGGGGCCACCAGTGGCCTCTACCCAATGAAGTCAGTGTCTTGACCTCTAAGGGACAGAGTGCCCAGGTCCACATGCCTGACTGCCTACTGCACACCCCCTATTTAATGTCTCCCAGATGCCCCAGAATCCAAGCGCCTTCCACCAACCTCAGCTTCTCCCACCTCTCACACCCCATAAGTGTCTTCTCCTACTCCATCCACACCTGACAGCTACACATCCGTGACCTCTACTTGTCTTGGCTTTGGATACTCCCTGCAGAAATTGGGCTTGTGGTTTGTTTTAATTGAAAACCTACTGGAAGTCTGTCTCTTCCTTTCCAGTTTCATGGGTCAAAAGTCTTACAAAGTTGCTTCCAATGCTCCTGTGTGGATAACCTACCTAGAGATTAACCAAAATGTCACCAGAAGTGCTTTTCCTTAAAAAAAAAAAATCATGTTTAATTGACATTATCTTCATAAAATTTTTCAACAGTTCATTCTGCAATGAGGATAGCATTCCAATCTATTGGTGAGACATTTATCCTCATAGTCAGGGTTCTAGTACCAAAATACTTTTCTAAACTTATATCCTGATTTCCTTTTGTGACTTTGTAGGCATTCCAAACTCTAGAACTTCAAACACACACACTTTCCCATGTGTGCATATGGGGAGGGAGGAGGGTTCAGGATGGGGAACACATGTATACCTGTGGTGGATTCATTCTGATATTTGGCAAAACTAATACAATTATGTAAAGTTTAAAAATAAAATAAAATTTTAAAAAAAAAAGAAAAAAAAATATTGGAGTGACCCTAAAAAAAAAAAAAAAAAGACATATTGATGACCAGCTCAAGTCTTTGAGGAGAGACCTGCCCCTGCCATGAGTGCCTAGAAAGTCAAGTTCAGCTTCTAAGTCACAGAAACAAGAATCAAGGCAGAGATAGATTCCCAGCTCTGATAAAGGGCTGAGGACACGCCTTCATTTCTGACAGCAAACCAACTCCTCTGAACCTGGGGACTTGCTCCACTTTGTCATAATTGAAAATATTTGACTATTACAGCCTCACATATATTTTCTGCTCCATCCTCTCACTTTCTCCCAAATTCCCATTGCTCGTGTGTTAGCTCTGTTGACATTGCCCCAAAGAGCAATGAAGCTTCATTCATTTTTTAAATTTGCTTATTCTATCCACTTCAGGTTGAATAGTTTCTATTTATTTAATCATTAAACAATTTTCTTCTAGTATCTTTACCTGCAATAAGATTCATCTGGTAATTTTTTTTTTAATTTCAATTATTCTATAACTTAGTTAACATATTTTCATTGGTTTCTATTTTGTAGCTTCTATTTTTCTGATACTATTTTGTGAATCTTTATTAATTTTGACTATTTTTTGTTTTATATCCTTTAGAATACTTTGAAGAGCTGCTTTAAAATTGCTTGTTTTCTAATTCTAACATCTGAGCCCTCTTATAGTTATATCCTGACTGATTTTTGTCTGTGTATGGATATGGGTCACATTTTGGATTTGCATGCCTATTAATTTTTCTTGAATCATAGACATTTGGAAATTATGCTACACAGACCATGGATTCTACTAGATCTGGAGAGCCCTGATTTGGGGATTTAGCTGACAGCTAACTTGGATGAAAGCACACTTAAAACTCTGCTTCCCCTGCACGGATAATACCTGTTACCCCTGTCGCCTCCCCTGCACGGATAATACCTGTTACCCCTGTCGCCTCCCCTGCACGGATAATACCTGTTACCCATGTCGCCTCCCCTGCACGGATAATACCTGTTACCCACGTCCGGTTCTTTTTTACTTAACTGAGCTACTTGAGTTGTACCGCACACATACGTAACAGTTTAGGAGTGAGGCTAGAGACACATTTTATAGGGACGTCCGACCCACACTCTCTGTAGCTTTTTTTATTCTGGGATATCTCGCCTCGTTTTCCTCTTGCTGTGATACCCCTAAGCACTGTCACCTGATTTCTGAAATTATTGTCACTTTCTATCCAATGTCCATCTTTTCCATAAGATGGAGCTCCCTGGAAATGATACTTGGATAAAAACAACAGCAGAAAAGCAAAGCAAAGATGACCCTCTCACTCACAACCATTTACTTCATTCAAGTGTCAACTCCGCTCCAGTCTCTTCCTGATTTTGATCTCCTCCGGTGACTTCAGACAATTGTTTCTCATCTTTCCCCCTAGAGTTTACCGTTATGTGTGGAGGAGGTGTCAGACATGAGATAATCTACCATTTCTGTAAGTGGGGATTCCTTCATTTTTTATGTCTCTTGAGGATCACATCAGAAGTAAAACATCAATTCCCCTGCTGTACACAACACGATATATTTCATAGAGCTAAGAATCCATCCGTGTTGGATGCCAAGAATTGACATCCAGTGGAAGCAAAATGCACCACTTAGAGAACATTGCCGGGTCTTTACATTTTGTTCGCTCCCACTTTCCTCCTCAACCCCATTCCTTCTTGACTGTAGCCAGGGCTTCACTTGCCTCCATATGTTCTATTTTTAATTTTTATTTTTTGATTTATAGAAATATGTACAATATGCATGTACACATACAAATATTAGAGAGACTGATTTCAGAACTCCAGATATAATGTAAATCTAAAAGTGAAGGGAAAAATAAATCAAAATACACCATGAAAAGTATTGAACAATAAGGAAATTATTGATAGATTATTTTCAAACATGCCATGAAGAGAAATGGCAGTGTATATGGATATTATTTAGTGAAATTTGATCAGGATTACATAATATATGTGTTAATCTGGAGAGAGTGGAAATCTTGATAATATTGTATCTAAGATATGGTGTATCACCCCACCATTGTCGTTCAGCCGCTCAGTCATGTCCAACCCCTGTGACCCCATGGACTGCAGCGCGCCAGGCTTCCCTGTCCTTCACTATCCATAGTACTCCATATACTTACACAAAGTCTTGCCTTCTTTCTTTTTATTGACAGTTATTACAGACTGACCTCTAGAATTGAAAACCATCCTATTTCCATCTCCCTGGTCTGATAGAGAGCTATTTTCTCATAGTTGGGCAAACAGCTTCTCAGGACCTCTAGCACACAGCAGAAGAGCTGTGGGTGGACAGGCCTGCACGGTAGCTTGGGTGAAGCTGGTCTGTGATTCCCACCCAGGAAAGAGCCAGGAGAGGGAAAGATGTGCTGGGGGAGGGGTGTCACAGGTTGTGACAAAAGCTATAAAACGCTCACTCTGAGACCCGTTGACTCTTGGCACGCATCTTCAACCATGGGTGCCCAGGACTGGAGAACTGCTGTTTTCATTGATCCAGCTTCCTCTGGGTTTCCTATCACATCAAAGACTGATGGAAATCAGACTGTACGTGTAACTTTTCGAGGACCCAGAGAAACAGATCAGAGATCATTACTTCTTCCTGTTATATCAAGAGTGACAATGAAGATTATTTAACCTGAATTATGTTAACCAGTGGAAAACTACTTCTGGTCATAGTATGTGGATGTGTGCTTAGTCACTTCAGTCGTGTCTGACTCTGTGACCCTATGGACTGTAGCCCACCAGATTCCTCTGTCCATGAGATTCCTGGGCCAGAATACTGGAGTGGGTTGCCATGCCCACCTCCAGGGGATCTTCCCAACCCAGGGATGGAACCTGAATCTCCTGTGTCTCCTTCATTGGCAGGCATGCTCTTTACCACTGAGCCATCAGGGAAGTCCAGTCATAATATATTTTTTGCTAAAAAATTATATGCTCTCTCCCTAGACATTATCCTGGTGGCCTTGTTTTTACTTTATCCTAAGACTTAAATCATCAACAGAGGGAGTTTCTACCCACTGGTGGAAATTTGCTTCATCTTGTTCACATCACATCCTCTGTAATTACTACCCCTCAATTAAAACCAAGTCTCTCTCAGCTTTGCCATTGCCAAGAACATTGCAAATTTCAGAGACTTTTGCCCCCTTAAGAGAAAACATTAAATTCACTGACTCAGTTTATTTTCGTTTTCTTTTGGCACATGAAGAGTTAAGCATCAGATAACTTTAGAAAGTCAATTAAAAGAAGATAGTGCGGCTTAATCACGGGGCTTTTCCTATCTGTTTTTTCCAGTAGTTCCTTTAAAACCGCTAACTTGAAATCACAGTCCTGTGCCATCTTCAGAAGTTCACTCAATCAAAAGCCAAGTGCTGAGTAATCAAAGATCTTAATAACTGGAAGTTCTAACCCTAACCACAAGAGGATTAAAAATCCAGTAGCCAGAGCACAGTCCTTCGATCCAGCAAGCTCCTGTGCATAATGAGAAACCCCTAAAGCCCCAGATCACAGCCATGTCCTTGCCCACTACAGAACTGAGTGGAAGCCCTCTTTAATTCCTTGAGAGATCCTATCTGCCTGATGAAAATAGATATTGGCTTCTGTGTAGCATGATTAGAAGAATGGAAGAGGATTAGCAAAGATGCTGGGAGAGGCTCAGGCCTGCTCATTTACATGGTATTACGCTGACAGGTGATGCTAACAGAATGCAGGGGCCCAAAGGCGAAAAGCCCTGGAATAAGGCAGCCTTTACTACTCAACTCATACAGGGATTATGGTCCATTTATTTTGCCATATCCAATTTTATAAATCTACTAAGCACCTGGATGCCTCCTTTTAAAATTTTCTGTGGCAACAGCCGAACTATTTGGAGAGATGTTTATTTTCATTCAGAACAACCTATCAACAGACTGTAACTGAAATATAAGTGGTTGTAGCAATATTCTTTCCCTTTGTGTTGGGATGAATGAAAATCATTCTTGTTTATTTAGAGTATAAATATTTCAAAGCCACATTCTTTAACACTATGTTATTGCTTGCTTACTGCTCCATAATGTGTGTATATGGTATATCATAGTACACACACAATATGCTTATCATGCTTGCTTACTGCTCCATAATGTGTGTATATGGCATATCATAGTACACACACAACATGCTTATCATGCTTGCTTACTGCTCCATAATGTGTGTATATGGCATATCATAGTACACACACAATATGCTGTATCATGCTTGTTTACTGCTACATAATGTGTGTATATGGCATATCATAGTACACACATAATATGCTTATCATGCTAAATATTTATACCATATGTAGTGTAGCATAGTGATATTTCATTAGATAATGTATTAATTACCATTTTGAAATATGATACCTTTGATAAATCTATGCATCTTCTATTACATTAGCATAAAATTTGAAATTAAAATCCACCAGAGATAATAAATATTCAGAAAGATCTTTGAATCCCTTAGAATCTCTTCCATAGAACTTAGAATTTTGCAGTATATTTTGCTAATTTCAGTGCTCCTATAATATACTCCCTTTGAAACAGTAAAAAGAAAGTCAATTGTGTGAATAATTACAAAATGAAAAATTGCTTTATTAATATCTCCTAGCTGAACTATTACTTAATTGCTTGACATTGGTATAAAACCAAAATACTTATATGTTTAGAATTCTTTTTCAGCTCATCATTATTTCAAAAACACAGTCGATTTTATACCCACACTGTTACCTCAAGATAGTATAAGAATGTCATCCTATGCAAAGGTTTTAAGAGTCACATCTTTAAAATATTATGTATTAAAACCAAGGTTACAAAATTTTTCTCCTGCATTTTCTGTTGTATTTTTTTATAGTTGTACATTTACATTTAAATTGTTGATTCATTTTGAATTAATTTTGTGCATACTATGTGGTAGAGATTGAAAGGTTTTTGTTTGGTCTTGTTTTGATTTGTACCTATTAATATCTACATTCATCTGCTAGTGCTACCATAGCAGAATGCCGTAGACCGGGTGTCTTAAACGGCAGAAATGTATTTTATCAAGCTCTGGAGACAGGGACGCCCAAGATCGAGGTGTTGGCAGGTTTTGCGTCTCTCGAGGCTTCTCTCCTTGGCTTGTGGACAGTGCCTCCTTGCTCTGTCTCACATGGACCCCTTTGGTTTGTGCTGTCTGTGCCCTTATCTCCTCTTCTTATAATGCCAATGGTCGTAAGATCAGGGTCACCCATATGAGCGCATCTTCCCTCAATTACTTATTTAAAGGCCCTGTCTCCAAATGTAGTCACATCCTGGGGTAGTGAGAGCCAGGACTTTAACATATGAATGAGGAGATATAGAGAAATACGTAATTATATTCAGGAGCTCCAACACCCTTCTTCAACAATGATAAAGCAAATAGACAGAAACCATATACCATCTCAATAGAAATAGAAAAATTATTTGCCAATATTTAATATTCATTACTGATAAATAATCCTAGCAAACTAGGAGAAGGTGACATTCTGAACTTGAAATGACATCTACAGAAAACTTACAGCTAACAGCATACTTAATGCTGGGAAGTTCTGTGCTTTCTCTGTGAGATCAGGAACAAGAAAGCGTTGCTGCTCCTATCACTTCTAGTCAAGCTTACACTGAAAGTTTTACCAAGTACAATAAGAAAAAGAATAAATGAATAAGGCAGCCATATTGGAAAGGAAAAGGTGAATTGTGTTCATTCTCAAACGCCATGACTGTCAACATAGGAATCTAATGGACTCTACAAAAAATTAAAAATAAGAGAACTAATACCTGAGTTTATCAGAGTCATTGCATACAAGAACAATATATAAAAAGACTTGGCATTTCTATACTCTAGCCAAAAACCATTTAAATTTTTAAAATAGTATTTATAATAAGAATATGAAATACTTAGAGATAAAATTACAGAAGATTTGCAAATCCTGTATACTAAATTCTATAAAAATGTGGTGAGAAAAATTAAAGGAGACCTAAATAGATACCAGATATGCCTTGCTTATGTATTTGAAAGACCTATGATATTTCACTAGGTGGCCATGCTGTGCTGCATTTAAGATAGACTATAATGTGACAGATAAGAACCACCCAGAGAAGGGACTATGATTCAAGGGCACTAAGAATCAAGCGCTAAGATGTTTGCTCACAGCAAAGCGGAGAGAAAGTACTCAAGATGCAGCCCTTTGCCGTGTGTCTGCCCCCATGGTAACTGGATCCATTCTGTAGTTGATGCTGGCAGCACGCCTCTGCATACTCCAATGGGCGCTGCAGTAGATTGGCCCATCCAGTTCAGTTCAGTTGCTCAGTTGTGTCAGACTCTTTGTGACCCCACAGACTGCAGCACACCAGGCTTCCCTGTCTATCACCAACTCCCGGAGCTTACTCAAACTCATGTCCATTGAGTCAGTGATGCCACCCAACCATCGCATTCTCTGTCGTCCCCTTCTCCCACCTTAAATCTTTCCCAGCATCAGGGTCTTTCCCAATTAGTCAGCTCTTTGCATCAGGCGGCCAAAATATTGGAGCTTCAGCTTCAGCATCCAGTGAATCAGCTTCAGTCCTTCCAGTGAGTATTCAGGACTGATTTGCTTTAGGATTGACTGGCTTCATCGCCTCACAATCCAAGGGACTCTCAAGAGTCTTCTCCAACACCACAGTTCAAAAACATCAGGTTTTGGTGCTCAGTTTTCTTTATAGCCAACTCTTACAGTCATACACGACTACTGGAAAAACCATAGCTTTGACTAGATGGACCTTTATCAGCAAAGTAATGTCTCTGCTTTTCAATATGCTGTCTAGGTTGGCATAGATTTTCTCCCAAGGAGAAAGTGTCTTTTAATTTCATGGCTGCACTCACCATCTGTAGTGATTTTGGAGCCCCCCCAAAATAAAGTCTGTTACTGTTTCCATCATTTCCCCATCTATTTGCCATGAAGTGATGGGGCCAGATTTCATGATCTTAATTTTCTGAATGTTGAGTTTTAAGACAACTTTTTCACTCTCCTCTTTCACTTTCATCAAGAGGATCTTTAGTTCTTCTTTGATTTCTGCCATAAGAGTGGTGTCACCTGCATATCTGAAGTTAGTGGTAACCTAGTGGACTCCAAGACAAAAAACTGGTTGAGGGGATGCTTGAGGGCCATTGATACATGCATAATTAAGTAAGTCTTAAAATATTTACATGCTCTCAATGTAGATGGAGAAAGTAAAAGATGCTTGTTCCTTGGAAGAAAAGCTATGATCAACCTAGACAGAGTATTAAAAAGCAGAGACATCATTTTGCCAACAAAGGTCCATCTAGTCAAAGCTGTGGTTTTTCCAGTAGTCATGTATGAATGTGAAAGTTGGACCATGAAGAAGGCTGAGCGCCATAGAATTGATGCTTTCAAATTGTGGTATTGGAGAAGGCTCTTGAGAGTCCCTTAGACTGCAAGAAGATCCAACCAGTCAATCCTAAAGTAAATTAACCATGAATATTCATTGGAAGGACTAATGCTGAAGCTGAAGTTTCAATCCTTTTGCCACCTGATGCAAAGAGGCAACTCATTGGAAAAGACCCTGATGCTGGTAAAGATTGAAGGCAAGAGGAGAAGGGAGTGACAGAGGATGAGATGATTGGATGGCATCGGTGACTCAAAGGACAAGAATTTGAGCAAACTCCAGGAGATAGTGAAGAACAGGGAAGCCTGGCGGGCTGCAGTTCATGGGGATGCAAAGAGTCAGACACAAGTAACTGAACAACATGAAACCTACCCAACATTTTTATTATTGTAATTTAACAGTTAAGTTGAATAAAGGGACAAACTACATATTTACTCATGTAATTATGATTTCCACTCTTCATTTCTTTGTATGAATTGGTGTTTCATCCGATATGACTTTTCTTCTGCCCAAAGGCCTTCTTGTAGCATTTCTTGTGGTTGGCGTTTATAGGTGATGAATTCTTTCATCCTTAGTGTTTATGACGATGGCTTCTTTCCGCCTTCTTACATAATCTGCATTTCACCTTTTTTCCCCTTATTATTTAAATGTATTGGTCTTCTTACTGGCATTGGTTCCAAACTTATTCACGTTTCTCTGTAATATTTTGTTTTTCTCCTTTGGCTGTTGTAAGTTTTTATCGCTGGCTTGGAGAAATTGGATCATTCTGTGCACTGGCGTCCTTCCCTCATGTTTCTTGAACTCCGTGTTGACCGAGGTTCTTCTACGTGGTGGACCTTGTCCCTGTTTTGCTGGACTTGCACCTGTTTCACTTTTTGTTGAAAAGTCCTACTGCTTTTCAAAGTTCAGATTCAAACTGTTCCTGTAGATAGAACAGCAATCACTTCTTGTGCAGTAGCGTCATGTCCCGTGGTCTTGTCTGTTCTCTTACTGGTACCAGAAAGGTTTCTCTTGTTGCTCAGGATTATTTGGGTTTTCCTCCATAGACAATTATGTCATCTGTAAATAAAGATTTATTTCTTCATTTATATGTATGTATATGTATACTTTTTTCATTTTTTATCTAATCGCAGTAGTTAAGACTTCCAGAAAAATTGTACATAGAGGTGGTGAGAAAGAGTATCTTTGCCTTGTTCCCATCTGAAAGGTAAGCATCTGACTTTTCAACTATAATTATGATGTTAACTGTAGTCTCTTGTAGATATTCTTTTTTAAAATGAGAAAATTCCTCTCTATTACCAGTGCACGGAGTTTTATCATGAATGTGTTTTAATTTTTCTGCATTAATGCAAACATATGATTACTCTTCGTTAGCGTGTTAATGTAAGGAGATCATTGGTTGCAGTGTATATTTTTAATTCATTTTTATATTCAATTTGCTAATATTTTGTGGACAGTTTTTGGCCTGCACATCCAGGCCTAGTTCTTTCTATTTGGGAGTTTCTTATTAATTTGATTTCTTAAATAGATATCGACATATTCAGATATCCATTTCTCCTCATGTGTATTTTAGTAATTTGTATCTTTCAAGGGATTTATCCATTTAATCTAAGTTATCAAATTGTGGGCACACAATTATTTATAAGACTTCTTTATTATCCTTTCAATATCTATGAGATAAGTTGTGACAGCTAATATTTCAGTTCTGATATTTGTAACTGTCTCCTCTTTAGTTTGTTTGTGGCCGGACCGGCCTGGATTGAGGTTTATCAATTTTACTAATCTTTTCAAATAATAGGATTTTAGTGTTTCTGGGTTTTTCCTATTGTTTTCTGGTGTTCCATTTCAGTGCTTTTCTCTCTAATTTTTACTATGTATTTTATTCTGCTTAATTTAGGTTTATATTAGTGTTTTTTTTCTCTGCTTTCTCAAGATGGAAGCTTAGATCATTTATTCTAGATATTTATTATTTTCCAACTTACGCATTTAATACTACAGATCTCCCTCTAAATACCACTGTTGCTGAGTCTCACATGGCAGTGTGTGTGCTAAGTCGCTTCAGCTGTGTCTGGCTCTGTGAGGCTGTGGACTGCAGCCCGCCAGGCTCCTCTGTCCGTGGGATTCTCCAGGCAAGAATACTGGAGTGGGTTGCCATGCCCTCCTCCAAGGGATCTTCCTGACCCAGGAATCGAACCCATGTCTCTTAGGTCTCCTGCATTGGCAGGTGGGTTCTTTACCACTAGCGCCACCTAGGAACCCCAAAATCTCACAGATCTGGACACTACTTTCTATATTAATTTAGTTCAATACATTTAGAAATCAATTTTGAGATTTTTTCTTTAATTCATATGCTATTTAGAAGTGTTCTGTTTAATATTAAAATACTCAAGGATTTTCTAGCTCTATCTCTATTATTGACTTCTGGTCCAATCTCGTGTTCTGAGGACATAATTTGTGTGATTTCTAGTCTTCTGAATTTGTTAAGGTGGAGTTTGTGGACATAATGTGGCTTATTTTTGTGAAAATTCCATGAGAGTTTGAGAAGAATATGAATTCTACTGTTACGGCAGAGTGTTCTATAAATGTTAGTTACATCAAGTTGTTGATACTACTGCTCAACCATTGCTGATAGTACTAGTCAACTATTGATTTTTTTATCAATTACTAAAAGAAGTGGGTGTTAAAGTTTCCAGCCATAATTATGAATTATCTGATCAGTACAATGTGTTTTTGTGTCACGAATGTCAACACTGCTGTTAAATTCACAGTGCAAGGATTGCCTTGTTTTATTTTGTTGAGAGTTGACCCCCCTTATCATTATATAATAGCACTCTTTATCCCTGGTAATTTTCCTTGATGTAAAACCTACTTCATTTGAAATTAATGTAGCTCAGTTCAGTTTAGTCGCTCAGTCGTGTCCAACTCTTTGCAACCCCAAGAATTGCAGCACTCCAGGCCTCCCTGTCCATCACCAGCTCCCAGAGTTCACCCAAACTCATGTCCATTGAGTTGGTGATGCCATCCAGCCATCTCATCCTCTGTCGTCCCCTTCTCCTCCTGCCCCCAATTCCTCCCAGCATCAGGGTCTTTTCCAATGAGTCAACTCTTTGCATGAGGTGGCCAAAGTATTAGAGTTTCAGCTTCAGCATCAGTCCTTCCAATTAACATCCAGGACTGGTCTCCTTTAGGATGGACTGGTTGGATCTCCTTGCAGTCCAAGGGACTCTCAAGAGTCTTCTCCAACACCACAGTTCAAAAGCATCAATTCTTCGGGGCTCAGCTTTCTTCACAGTTTAATTCTCACATCCATACATGACAACTGGAAAAACCACAGTCTTGACTAGACAGACTTTTGTTGGCAAAGTAATGTCTCTGCTTTTTAATATGCTATCTAGGATGGTCATAACTTTCCTTCCAAGGAGTAAGCGTCTTTTAATTTCATGGCTGCAATCACCATCTGCAGTGATTTTAGAGCCCCCAAAAAAATAAAGTCTGACACTGTTTCCACTGTTTCCCCATCTATTTCCCATGAAGTGATGGGACCAGATGCCATGATCTTCGTTTTCTGAATGTTGAGCTTTAAGCCAACTTTTTCACTCTCCTCTTTCACTTTCATCAAGAGGCTTTTTAGTTCCTCTTCACTTTCTGCATAAGGGTGGTATCATCTGCATATCTGAGGTTATTGATATTTCTCCCAGCAATCTTGATTCCCGCTTGTGCTTCCTCCAGCCCAGAGTTTCTCATGATGTACTCTTCATATAAGTTAAATAAGCAGGGTGACAATATGCAACCTTGACATATTCCTTTTCTTATTTGGAACCAGTCTGTTGTTCCATGTCCAGTTCTATCTGTTGCTTCCTGACCTGCATATAGGTTTACCAAGAGGCAGGTCAGGTGGTCTGATATTCCCATCTCTTTCAGAATTTTCCACAGTTTATTGTGATCCACACAGTCAAAGGCTTTGGCATAGTCAATAAAGCAGAAATAGATGTTTTTCTGGAACTCTCTTGTTTTTTCGATGATCCAGCGGATGCTGGCAATTTGATCTCTGGTTCCTTTTCTAAAACCAACTTGAACATCTCGAAGTTCATGGTTCATGTATTGCTGAAACCTGGCTTGGAGTTACTCAAACAATTTTTTTTTTTTTTTTTTTGAAATTTAAGTGTTGGATAGTAATTCATTTTCTGTATAAAGTAGGTGTTTTTTTGTCTTTGTTTTTGAGACACCACTGGGATTATTTCACAGGAATTATTATTTTCTTCACCCTGCCAGACTCATGTGAGGGCCTTTCTCAGATTCTGAATGTTGAGCTTTAAGCCAACTTTTTCACTCTCCACTTTCACTTTCATCAAGAGGCTTTTTAATTCCTCTTCACTTTCTGCCATAAGGGTGGTGTCATGTGCACTGGTTAGTCAAAATCACCATCTACACCTGCCTACTAGTATGAGTCTGACAGCTTCTGCCCCAATTAGGAGGGTCTCAACTATCACTCTGGAGTCTCCTTTCTCTCCAGAGTTCATAGTGGTGGAAAGTTCAGTTCTCTGTGGGCCCAAGGAAAGTAGCTGAATTTTAGTTTGCCCAACTTTTTTGTTACTGTTAAGGAATAAAGTGACAACTTCCAAACATTTACATTTTGTGGCTGAAATCATGAATCTATAATAGCTTTCAAAATGTCTTGTTTGAAAATCCTACTATCCTTTTTGGGGCTTCCCAGGTGGCACATTGGTAAAGAATCTGCCTGCCAATGCAAGGGACTCCAGAGACCCGGGTTCAATCCCTGTGTCTGGAAGACCCCCTGGAGGAGGAAATGGCAACCCACTCCAGTATTCTTGCTTGGAAAATTCCATGGACAGAGGACTCTGCCAGACTACCATCCATGGTTTCACGAAGAGTCGGACATGACTGAGCACACTTGCACACTTGTTAATTCTGGGTTGGTTTTAATTTATTGAATTATCTCCTCATTATGAATTGTATTTTAATAATTTTTGCCTGTGGGTATCATAGATGCATATTTTAATTTATAAGATGTTGGATATTTTTCTAGTCTTACAAACACATTTTATTTTCTTTTTTCCTGAATTGTACCTAAATTCCTTGGAAATTATTTGATCCTTCCATCTCTTGCTTTCAAAAGGTGTTGAACTAGACCAGAGAGTATTGAGTACAGGATTAATTCTTCTCCACTACAAAGGCAACAATCCTCTGAGTATTCTAGCCGATGACTTTTGATTTAGCCGGTTTTACAGTCTGTCTGCAGGAGCAGGTACTGTTCCTTACTCTGTCTGGGTGTCCCACACTTCTCCTTCTAAACCATCATCTTTGTGCAGTTTCTTCACACACACAGACACTGACAATTCACCCTCTAAGTACCTAAGGTTGACAGCACCGAACTTCTCTTTCTGGAGACTCTCTCGTCTCCAGGACTCTGACATGAAAATTCTATCTGCCTTGGATTTCCTAGATTTTCAGGCTGATCTACTGAATTCAGAGAGTCTACCTGGTTCCTTCTAGGTCCCCTTCCACTCGCTGTGGTCTGGAAATCTTCTAAAGCAGTCACTGAGCCAAATAGAGGACTCACCTCATTCATTTACCAGCTCTTGGGAATCACTGTTCTTTGTTTTCTGTTGCCCTGTGTCTTGAAAGCTATGGTTTTAAGTGTTTTACACATTTTGTCCGATTTGTATTACTTTGGAAGAAGGAAAAGCTATTCCTGATACTCCATCTTGGATGGAAGCATAAGTCTTCATTTGTACACATTTAGTTCCTCATTTGTACACAAAATTTAGATCTAATTTTGATGTTGGATACAAGTCCTGTTTGTTTGTCACTTAAGAATAAATATTAAGGGAGAAAAAAATTTGACTGTTCTGTTCCTGATTCTTAGCATTAGAACAAAGGTTCATAGGAAAGATTTGCTGAATAAATTCAGTGTATGAAACTGGTGATGGCTTAACAATGCCCAAATACAACTGGTTAAGGCCATTAGGCAAAACGATCAATTCTATATATCCAAACTCGATGGTAAGCAGAATATTTTTACTAAATAAATAGTTGAAGAAAAGCTAGTAATTATACAGAAAAGCAATTTCACAGCCTGACTTCAGCATTTACCGTATGGTTGGTCCAAGAAAGAGAAACAGAGAGAGAGAGAGAGAGAGAAATAGAGATGTCATTCCTGCAGTTGGCTTCCTGGACAGGTCTTCAAGCCATGTTCCTAACGGAAGCAGGTACTCAGCATCATGTTTCCTTATTTTTTCCTTCACACTACTACTTGGTCCACAAAAAGCCTACATAATAAATCCCCAACTGATTTTGTTTTTCTTCCTGAATCTTTAGTGTGATCAGCTGTCAGAGATGCCTGCCTGGCACCTATTGATGTTCGACTCAAAGTTAATTAGTTACTTTTTTGGACTGAATTCTGCCCACTCAAAAACATTACCATGAAGTTCTAGCCTTGGTGTAATGGTATGTGGATATGGGGCTTTTAGAAAGGAGTTAAGGTTAGATGAGGTCATTACGATGGGCTGGTGATGGGATTAGTGTGCTCATAAGAGGGCAGACACCTGGACCCCTCTCTTGGCCACATGAGCACAGGGAAAAGATGGTCACTTGCAAGCCATGAAGACTGTTCTCACCAGAATCCAAGGTAGCACCCAGGTCTTAGACTTCAAGCCTCCAAAACCAGGGGAAATAAATTTCTGTTATGTAAGCTTACCCCAGTATGCAGCAGTTAGCTATAGCAGCCCACACCACACAACCCCTCAACAACTGTGCTCCCACTATAAAAAGTAAGACCAGTTCCTCAGTTCAATTCAGTCATTCAGTCATGTCAGACTCTTTGTGACCCCATGGACTGCAGCATGCCAGGCCTCCCTGTCCATCACCAACTCCCAGAGCTTGCTCAAACTCATGTCCATTGAGTCGGTGATGCCATCCAACCATCTCATCCTCTGTTGTCCCCTTCTCCTCCTGCCTTCAATCCTTCCCAGGCTCAGGGTCTTTTCCAATGAGACAGTTCGCATCAGGTGGCCAAACTATTGGAGTTTCAGCTTCAACATCATTCCTTCCAATGAATATTCAGGACTGATTTCCTTTGGGATGGACTGGTTGGATCTCCTTGCAGTCCAAGGGACTCTCAAGAGTCTTCTCCGACACCACAGTTCAAAAGCATCAATTCTTCAGCACTCAGTTTTCTTTATAGCCCAACTCTCACATCCATACATGACCACTGGAAAAACTACAGCTTTGACTAGACAGAACTTTGGTGGCAAAGCAATGTCTCTGCTTTTCAATATGCTGTCTAGGTTGGTCATAGCTTTTCTTCCAAGGAGCAAGTGTCTTTAATTTCATGGCTGCATTCACCATCTGCAGTGATTTTGGAGCCCCAAAATATAAAGTCTCTCACTGTTTCCATTGTTCCCTCATCTATTTGCCATGAAGTGATGGTACTTGGATGCCATTATCTTAGTTTTCTAAATGTTGAGCTTTAAGCCAGCTCTTTCAGTCTTCTCTTTTACTTTCATCAAGAGGCTTTTTAGCTCTTCCTCACTTTCTGCCATAAATGTGGTATCTCATCTGCATATCTGAGGTTATTGATATTTCTCCCAGCCATCTTGATTCCAGCCTGTGCTTCATCCAGCCTGGCTTTTCACATGATGTACTCTGCATGTAAGTTAAATAGGCAGGATGACAATATACAGCCTTGATGCACTCCTTTCCCAATTTGGAACCTGTCTGTTCTTTCATGTCCAGTTCTAACTGTTGCTTCTTGAACTGGATACAGAAGACAGGTCAGGTGGTCTGGTATTCCTATCTCTTTCAGAATTTTCCAGAGTTTGCTGTGATCCACACAGTCAAAGTCTTTGACATAATCAGTAAAGCAGAAGTGGATATTTTTGTGGAACTCTCTTGATTTTTTGATGATCCATTGGATGTTGGCAATTTGATCTCTGGTTCCTCTGCCTTTTTAAAATCCAGCTTGAACATCTGGAAGTTCATGGTTCACATACTGTTGAAGCCTGGCTTGGAGAATTTTGAACACCACTTTACTAATATGCCTCCTGTACAATGTCATGAACCTCCGTCCATAGTTATTCAGGCACTCTGAATATCAGATCTAATCCCTTGAATCTATTTGTCACTCCCACTGTATAATTGTAAGGGGTGTGATTTAGGTCATGCCTGAGTGATCTAGTGGTTACCCCTCAATTTAAGTCTGAATTTGGCAATAAGGAGTTCATGATCTAAGCCACAGTCAGCTCCTGGTCTTGTTTTTGCTGACTGTATAGAGCTTCTCCATCTTTGGCTGCAAAGAATATAATCAATCTGATTTTGGTATTGACCATCTGGAGATGTCCATGTGTAGACTCTTCCCTTGTGTTGTTGGAAGAGGGTGTTTGCTATGACCAGTGTGTTCTCTTGGCAAAAGTCTGTCAGCCTTTGCCCTGCTTCATTTTGTACTCCAATGCCAAATTTGCCTGTTACTTCAGATATCTCTTGACTTCTTGCTTTTGCATTCCCGTCCCCTATAATGAAAAAAACCATCTTTCTGAAGTGTTAGTTCTAGAAGATCTTCATAGAACCATTCAACTTCAGCTTCTTCACATTAGTGGTTGGGACATAGACTTGGATTACTGTGATACTGAATGGTTTGCCTTGGAAATGAACAGAGATCATTCTGTTGTTTTTGAGGTTCCTTCCAAGTGCTGCATTTTGGACTCTTTTGTTGACTATGACTCAAATCCTTTGTATTCTATTGAAGGGTACAGTCCTCTGCTGGCTTACTCACGGGGGAAGCAGGAAAGGTGAATTTCCACATCCTGGGAGTGGGCCCTGTGTGGTGTTCTCTTGTTTCAGCAGGAAAAGTGAGTGTGGTGGGGGGGACACTGTCCTTAGACTTGTGTCCGAGGGATGCTGTTGGCAGCAGGCAGTGTGTGGACTCGGGGCCTGAGGAGTGTCAGGCTGGTCTGTCTCCAGTAGCGCAGATGGTTTAGAGTATGACACGTGGAATGGACAGGAACCTGGGTGCTGTGGTCTGCAGTGAACCTGGTCACTGTGGACAGCGGTTACCCTGAAAACACCGAATCAGTCCTTCCCGTTATACTTCTTACACCTGGGGACATAGGCTTGCCTCCAACAGGTCCTGACACAGACATCTCTTTTTTTCCTGCTGGCCACTCTGTCTTCTAAAAATGCCTATAGTTTCTTGACTTCACCTTCTATAATCCAAGTTTCACCTTACAGGTAAAGTTAAATGCTCTTCAGAAATTCACAGCCATGGTGTTTTAATTTCCAAGTTACAAACCATCCAACATTATCATAGACAAATACTGCTTCTAAAATTGCCATTAAATATTGATTCATTTACTTGACTGAGAAAACTGCCCTACCCACATATTAATTCTGAAGAGGATTTTTTTTTCCTACAAAGTCTAATGTTAACAAGCAAACAAATTAACAGATAAACATCTCAGCCTCTGGGGGAGAGTTTGCAGAAGTAAACAGAGTCCCTCCCCAACCTGAGGCTGGCCACTGGTTGGGAGCCCAAGGCTTGGTCTTCTTTTTCATAATTAAAGTGGGAAGAGAGGACCAGAATAGAGCACTCCCTGTGTGTGTGTAGGTTGGGGTGGAAAGGGAGGAACTCTTAGGGAAAACTCCACTACAAACAAAACATATTAAGGTCTAAGTAAATCATTCCCCTGAGGATGATTTTGGACATCTGATGACAACATAGCATCAGAGGGGGTGGTAGGAACCACCCTTTTTGAGTTCCTGTCTCTGTTTATGTTATTATTTCCCTTATAGTTTTTAACAATATGAAAATGCTTCCGTTTTATTCCCACTGAGATGCAGGCTGAAACATGAGTGAAACGTGCCCCCTACCTTGCTGACACTAGTCAGTGTATGCACGGAGGCAAGTGGATGCCAGTCACAGCAAATTAGGGGCCAACTGTCGGTCTAAGCACCCTGTAGCTGAGAGGAGGGCAGGATCAGGAAGAGCTTCACAAAGAAGAGATCAGGCAAGGTCGCAAAAGGTGATCTGTTTGGGGAAGAAAGTGAGGATCTCCCACACAGAGGGAGCAGCAGGCACAGGAACGAGGCCTGAATGACGACTCCTGGAAAGGCTTGTAATCAGACCCTCTTTCCTGTTTGGAGCAGTGATGGAAGACAGGTCTGGAGAGAGAGCTCAAAGACTCAGTGGCTGCCAAGTTGACTTTGTTTCGTGGTTCATTGTGCTTGCAAACGATCTTTCGTTCTTCTTCTCTTTTTGTTAAACAGTGGGGCCTTTCCTTTAAGACCTGGGGGTCTGGTCTTTTAGAGGCCTTTCGGGTGCTTTAAATCAGGAGGAAGGGACATACTTCTCGTGTAGCTCCCACCCTGGCACATGTACAGTCTCCCCATTATCAATGCCCTTCACCAGATGGTGCATTTCTTACAATCAAAGATCTGGCATGGACTCATGGTTGCCACCCAGAGTTCACGGTTTACATAATATTGTTTTCTCTTCAGTTCAGTTCAGTTCAGTTCTGTCGCTCAGTCGTGTCCAACTCTTTGTGACCCTATGAATTACAGCACGCCAGGCCTCCCTGTCCATCACCAGCTCCCGGAGTTCACTCAGACTCACGTCCATTGAGTCAGTGATGCCATCCAGCCATCTCATCCTCTGTTGTCCCCTTCTCCTCCTGCCCCCAATCCCTCCCAGCATCACAGTCTTTTCCAATGAGTCAACTCTTCGCATGAGGTGGCCAAAGTACTGGAGTTTCAGCTTTAGCATCATTCCTTCCAAAGAAATCCCAGGGCTGAACTCCTTTAGAATGGACTGGTTGGATCTCCTTGCAGTCCAAGGGACTCTCAAGAGTGTTCTGCAACACCGCAGCTCAAAAGCATCAATTCTTTGGCACTCAGCTTTCTTCACAGTCCAACTCTTGCATCCATACATGACCACAGGAAAAACCATAGCCTTGACTAGACGGACCTTTGTTGGCAAAGTAATGTCTCTGCTTTTGAATATGCTATCCAGGTTGGTCATAATTTTCCTTCCAAGGAATAAGCATCTTTTAATTTCATGGCTGCAATCAACATCTGCAGTGATTTTGGAGCCCCCCAAAATAAAATCTGACACTCTTTCCACTGTTTCCCCATCTATTTCCCATGAAGTGATGGGACCAGATGCCATGACCTTCGTTTTCTGAATGTTGAGCTTTAAGCCCACTTTTTCACTCTCCTCTTTCACTTTCATCAAGAGGCTTTTGAGTTCCTCTTCACTTTCTGTCATAAGGGTGGTATCATCTGCATATCTGAGGTTATTGATATTTCTCCTGGCAATCTTGATTCCAGCTTGTGCTTCTTCCAGCCCAGCGTTTCTCATGATGTACTCTGCATAGAAGTTAAATAAGCAGGGTGACAGTGGTGGCATTATTTGAGTTTGGACAAATGTAATAGGATATATCTATCATTGTAGCATCATATAAGGTATTTTCACTGCCTTAATCACTTTCCTGACAAAAGTCAAAGCTATGGTTTTTCCAGTAGTCATGTATGGATGTTAGAGTTGGATCCTAAAGAAGGCTAAGTGCTGAAGAATTGATGCTTTTGAACTGTGGTATTAGAGAAAATTCTTGAGAGTCCCTTGGATAGCAAGGAGATCAAACCAGTCAACCCTAAAGGAAATTAATGCTGAATATTCATTGGAAGGACTGATGCTAAAGCTGAAGTTCTAATACTTTGGCCTCCTGATGTGAAGAAATGACTCATTGGACAAGACCCTGATGCTGGGAAAGATTGAAGGTGGGAGGAGAAGTGGATGACAGAGGATGAGACGGTTGGATGGCATCACTGACTCAATGGAAATGAGTTTGAGCAAACCGTGGGAGGTAATGAAGAACAGGAAATCCCGATGTGCTACAGTTCACAGGGTTGCAAAGAGTCAGACACAACTTAGCCACTGAACAGCAACAGCAGTTGCTGCCTAAGAATCCTCTGCCTGCCTATACATTTCTCCCAACCAGGGATTGAACCCATCCACCCTGATTAGAAGCACAAGATCTTAATCTTGGGACTATCAGGGAAGTCTCTTTGGCCTATCTTTCAATCAGGCTGTTTCTACTCTTATTATTGAGTTTTCAGATTTCTTTGTAAATTTTATGTAATAATCCCTTATCAGATGTATTACTGTAAATATTTTCTCCTCATCAGTGACTTATTTTTCCATTCTCTTGACATTGTCTTTCACAAAGCTGCTGCTGCTGCTACTGCTAAGTCACTTCAGTCATGTCCAACTCTGTGCGACCCCATAGACGGCAGCCCACCAGGCTCCCCCATCCCTGGGATTCTCCAGGCAAGAACACTGGAGTGAGTTGCCATTTCCTCCTCCAATGCATGAAAGTGAAAAGTGAAAGTGAAGTTGCTAAGTCCTATCCAACTCTTCGTGACCCCATGGACTGCAGCCTACCAGGCTCCTCCGTCCATGGGATTTTCCAGGCAAGAGTACTGGAGTGGGTTGACAAAGCAGAAGTTTTTAATTTTCATAAATTTTAATAAAGTCTAGATTATCAACTATTTCCTTCATGGGTCATGATTAAGTTGTATCTAGAAAGTCATGACCATATCCCAGATCATCTAGGTTTCAGCTACATTATCATCTATGAATTATATAGTTTTGTATTTTATATCTAAGTCTATGATTCATTTTGGGTTACTTTTTGTGAAAGCTGTAAGATCTGTATCTAGATTATTATTTTATTTTATTTCTGCAAGTGGACACACAGTTGTTCCAGCATCACTTGTTGAAAAGACTACCTTTGCTCCATCAGTGGGGGCCTTTGTTAAGTAAACTGCAAGATTCCACTAGAAACCATGTAGAGACTTGATGTTAGGACACATTCCACGTGACTCTAGAAGCTCCCTAAGTCTCTTCTCCCCAGGAAGGTCCAAGACCATGCATGAAAGGATGGAACTTCCAGAAACCTTTGGAAAGTTACTGCAGTGGGTAACAGGTAGCAACAAAATATTGACAAGATGAGGGCTTCCCAGGCGATTCAGTGTTAAAAAATCAAAAACAAAACCTGCTTGCCAATGCAGAAGACACAGGTTTAACACCTGAGTCAAGAAGATCCCCTGGAGAAGGAAATGGCAACCCACTCCGGTATTCTTGCATGGGAAATCCCATTGACAGAGGGGCCTGGTGGACTACAGTCCATGGACTGGCAAAAGAGTCAGACACAAAACAGTGACTAAACAACAGCAATTGACAAAACAATCGTGGTGTCTGGTGAGAAGTAAGTGAAGCAGGAGAAAATGGTGATAAATAGCAAAGAAAGATGAGAGCTGTGAGCTAGTTCAGAGGCCACATTGATGCAGACAACTGGAAACTGAAATCGTCGGTCTCTCAGTCATGTCCAGCTCTTGGTAACTCCATGGACAATAGCCCACCAGGCTCCTCCGTCCATAGGATTCTCCAACAAGAATACTGGAGTGCGTTGCCATTTCCTGCTCCAGAGGATCTTCCTAACCCAAGGACTGAACCCAGGTCTCCTGCATTGCAGGCGGATTCTTTACTGCCTAAGCCACCAGACAATGGAAACACAGTCTTTTGCTTGGAATGGAAATGCCATTAATTCATAAGGATTCATGTGGAGGCACAGGTTGGGTTCACAAAGTGGGTCACGAGATGCTGATAGATGGATGATTAAGGCCAGGATGTCCAGTGGGAAATCCATCTCTGCACACCAGCTGAGGGAGGGCTTGCTGGTGGCAGATGCTCAGCCTGTGGGTCTGAATGGTACCCAGGGAAAAGCAGGAAGAGGACTGGGTTGAGATCTAAAGTTGGGATGCTAGAGAGGTAGGAAGAAAACCCCTTCTTCTAATGAACAGCTCAATTATTTCACGCTTTCTTTGTAAAATGATGCTTACTTGGGAGCAGGGTACCATACTTGAACTAGTTGAAAGCCATGACCAACACACTGTCTCCTTCATTTCCAAACTGCTCGGATGAACTGGAGAAACACCTTGAAAAGGAAACACTGACCTCCCTGTCCCTAACAAGAAGGCTGGGTGCCACAGCCACGCCTGATGTACCCAGTAGGTACTGTCTGTGGGCCTTTTGGTTGCTCCCCTCGGAGTAAGAATTTTAGGTGCTGTAGAAAACAATATTTCTTATACTCCAATACTTCGGCCATCTGATGCTAAGAGCTGATTCGCTGGAAAAGACCCTGCTGCTGGGAAAGATTGAAGGCAGGAGGAGAGGGAGGCAATGGAGAATGAGATGGTTAGATAGCATTGCTGACTCAATGAACATGAGTTTGAGCAAACTCCAGGACATAGTGAAGGTCAGGGAAGCCGGGCATGCCGCAGCCCAAGGGGTTGCAAAGAATCAGACATGCCTTAGCAACTAAACAGCAACAATAAAACCAAAGTACTGGTTTTCTCCTGGTTTTCACTGACCAGATCCCGGGTCATCACTTTACATCGTCTGCCTGGAAGTACTGGCGTCTTCCACACGGTGCCCACCACACATAGATCCCCAGTGTCAACGTGTCCACGGGGCAACTTGACAAATAAATCTCTTTGTTCAGCAAAGTTCTGTGCTTAATGGCGTTTGCATTTCAGGAAAAGATACCGTAATGTGTTTTGTGTGTTCCTGTTTTTTAATCTGCAGTGGAGCTCTTGAGCATAATCGCAGTGGAACAAAGAAGCAATAACTGTCTTGTATCTGACACAGGTGTCTAAACTCAGTGACATACCTAGCTACTAATTGCACCAGTGAATGTGCAAATTAAGGCTAAACACAAGCTCACAGTTGTCTGAACTTCCAAGAAGAAGTCTAATTTATTTAAAAAAAAAAATGAGGGAGGGAGGAATCAACTTTTCTATAAAGGAACAGTCAATTTTATTTGATTATCTAAATTAAAGGCACCAAAACAAATAATCAGATTCTTCCCAGGGAAAACTAGGAAAGATGCTGTGCTGTATAATGGTTCTGAATGGATTTTAGCTTAAAATTCATGAGAAAAAAAAATAGGAAAATAAGTATATTCTAGTGTATCCTTGCTCAGCTGTGTCTGTTTGCAATCCCACGGACTGCAGCCCTCCAGGTTCTCTGTCCATGAGATTCTCCAGGCAAGAATATTGGAGTGGGTTGCCGTTTCCTCCTGCAGGGGATCTTTCCAACCCAGGGATTGAACCCATGTCTTCTGCATTTGCAGGCAGATTCTTTACCACCGAACCACGAAGGAAGCCCCAGGAAACTGGATACCCATATGAAAATATGTAAACATGATAAATTAGCAGTCATTTCTTTACATTTTCCATATCCCAGAATCTGAGGACTCACACTTTGACCACCACAGGTTGATGCCAATAGGGAAGACACAGGCTTTGCTTTATTAACTGAAGAAACTACTGGGAAATCGATGGTCACAAAGCCACTGAAATTCACAACTTGCTTTCACTGGAGACTCAGGTATGTTCTGTAAGTTCTGTCATTCAGAAAAGAAAGGCTGTTTTGTTTATAGTATTGCTTTTCTTCTCTTTCCTTTTTTACATGTTGCAAACATTGAGTATAAAATACACCTGGCTTCCACAGCTGAAGAACTACCATTTTCCAAAAGCAATACCCAATGTGCAGACAGCACTTAAAACCCCAAGCTTTGGAAATCATTTCCCTTTCCTTTTCTTGCCAAAGCAAAATGGTTGCAGCCCGACATTCCAGCCACTTCCTCCTTCTGATTCCACTTCACATTCCTGGCAAACAATTCAGCTTCTAGCACAGACCTCATCTCCCCAAAGTCTCCCTCACACATAAACAGTCTTCACCAACTACTTCAAGAAACATGTTTCAGGCAATGCCATGTGACCAGCCCACATTTGAGTGTGTTATCTGAAACTAGGATAATCACTAATTTACCATCAAAACAGGGCACATTTCAGAGTGAATGGGGCTGGCATTCATATTTTTCCAGGACGACATACACATTCTAAATGCTGATAACAAAACTTATGACCAGATTGAAAGTTCTTCACATTTAAGGACTTTGAATAGCAAGTCTCTTAGCTCCTACGTGTTCATGCTGTGCTGTGTGCTTGTATGCAGTGTAGCTCAGAGTAAATGCTTAATTTAATTCATTATCACCATGCCCTGCGCTCTGGAAGCCACAAGCACATGCCAGGCGATGTCAAAGCACCCTGTTCAGCTGACAGGACCAGCAAACAGGGCTTGCAGGGACGGGTGAGCAGCAAACACCAAGGGGATCATACAAATTTAATTCTTCACTTGATTCCAGGGTAATTTCCCCATCAGCAGCGGAGGGTATAGAAGGGAAACCTCTCACTCAACAGTTCATGCTCCTCTTGTCTTCGTATCGATATTAATGCCAACAAAATTAGTAATTTGACAATTAGTTCCCCACTTACCTGAGAAGACATGAAAAGGAGAAAGAAAATATTTTAACTAGATTATAATGTGGCTATGACAAGTCAGGATCCTGTCATGTTATAGCCTTCCAACTTTAACATTTTCATGTCTGCTTGGCAGGTCATTAAAATAAATGAGGGTGCATTGGGCTGCAGCTCCTCTCCTCTAATGGGAGTTGAGGAATTTGCAAGCCACCAATGTAAATTGACCGATCTCAGAGACTGAAAGGATTTAGCTAAAGTGGACAATTAGGATCATTTCTGCACAGCTGAGTGAAATATTCCTTGTTATTTTAATAATTCAGGCCCAGGGTAATTTTCAGAGGCTGAGTTTGTCAAGATAATGTGCCTGTGCTTGTCTGCTTGTCATTTTTAACTCAATCCCACATGTTACAGGTGCAGTCTAGCTTACAAAACAGGAAAATCATTCACTGGAGAATTTGCATATGGAATACAGATACAGCGCACTGAGGGAAAGCAGACCTGGAGATTGACGGGGGCTGCAGTGTGAGTGCCTCGTGATGGCTTGAACCCTGGCTGACGGATGCTGCCTCGCTTTGTTGATGCAATTATGAGTGTCACTGGACAATATGCATATGCAAATGTGGGCCACGTACAACACCATTTAGCTCATGTAGCCTACATTGCTTTGGTTAAGAAATGTGTGAAGGCGACGTATGCCCTTGCGGTAGACTCAACGCTCGCTTCCTCAGTTTTATCTCACCGAGAGATGGAATAATATCTTTAACTTTTGGTAGCCAGACACATTTAGAGAATTATACATGAGTTAAGATCAAGAAATTCTGATACGAGAGAGATCATCAGTGTATTTCTGCAGGTAGAAGCTTGTTTGGGAGGACGATGTGGTCCCAACAGATTAGAACCTTCCTAGCGATTACAATGACTGGTTTAAAAACCAGAAGTGACCACTTCTGTGCATAAGTCTAGCACTAGACGGAAAGTCACATTAACTTGAAATCTGGAACTTTCAAATACAATTAAATTCTGACTGAAGGTTCACAGTTGCCAGCCCTGCACTCAGGACCCCTTGGGTGACGGCTGACCTTAGTTCAGGAGTGTGTACACAGCAGGCTCCCCAGGCCTTTCACACAACTTCATCAGGGCAGCTCAGATTCTGTCTGGTTCATTTTCAGACTTCCACGCAATAATTTATAGGAAGATAGAATTTTAGACCAAAAATACCATCAAGAAAAAAGGTATTAAAATCATTGTTTTTGTAAAAAGAGATTTTGCAATGCCAGTTAACCTAAGAATGAAAACACAGTGTTATTGGTGAAATATTCCTTAGCATAAATTATTGTACTATAGAAATATGTCTCTGTAACTATCTCAGGAGACTTACCAACATACTTTGAAAAGGAGGTGGGAATATAGCTAATACAATGTGATATAATTTGGGGAGATTTAAAACAAGTGAGTCACATAAAAAAATTAACTTGTATTGCACAAAAATTCCAACAACTGCATCTATTTCAATGTCATTGTAGCATCAATAGTCTTTGCCCCTGAACTCTAATACATGGTCTTGTATGTCAGAGATATCGTAGATTTGTTTTTGTTGTTTAGTCGCTTCGGTTGTGTCCAACCCTTTGCGACCCCATGGACTGTAGCCAGCCAGGCTCTTCTGTCCTTGGGATTTCCCAGACAAGGATACTGGAGCAGGTTGCCATTTTCTTCTCCAGGGGATCTCCCTGACCCAGGGATCAAGCCTGCGTCTCCTGTATTGGCAGATGGATTCTTTATCAATGAGCCACCTGGAAAGCTCAGACTGTAGATTACTTCTCCCCTAAATCGAATCTCCTTTTTGACTCAGACAAATGTTGAACCCTGAAGTGGTCCTTTTAGCATGTCACCCAGCATGAACCCCATGGCTCAAGAGGACAGAGGAAACCTCCACCTGGGTCTCATCACCCTTCACAGGCCAGCTGAGGAGCTGAAGCTGGAAGAGAAAGCATGTTTCTAGTGGTACTTTTTAATCCTCTCCAATGTGTATTTCCCAACCATGTGAGTGAGATGTGGGAAAGGCCATCCTACTGATCTGTTGGTGGAGGCATCCCACCTACTGAACCAGGAGCAAACAAGAGCAGACGAAAGCGGCCCAGCACGCATCTGATGGACCCCATACTCCACACCATCCCTGGAACCGCCCAGCGGATGCCTCCCTGCCCACAGCCCAGAGTCACAGCGTTCAGTGTCTTGCCACAAGACTTGCGACTTCTGTGTGAATCAGGTAGAAGCAAAAACGTTAATGAACAAGCTCTAACAGGCTTGCTTCTCACTCAAACCCTGGGCAGACTGAGGGAACTCCCTGGGGCATCTCTTCTGAGCAGTGACTCCACGTTCACAACTCCTCCCGTGGCGTGGCTCTGCCCTCTCAGGCTATATCTCTCCCAGTCTGTATTCAGATGATGGAGAGTGAGCTGGGACGTTTAGGGGCCAGGCCCTTGTTGTTTATCCGTCCTGTATGTAATAGTTTGCATCTGCTAACCCCAGCTCTGATCTATCACTCTCCCACAGAAAAAGCATTTTTTAACTTTTTTTGAAATGATACTTTCAATTAAGATCTTCAAAGGAACTTCAGTAGTATACTACCTAATGACGTTCAAATGTCTTTGTGGGCAAATCTACCTAAGTCAGCGGACCGTTGGCCTTCTCCGGGTTACCACTGACTTCCTTGGCCCTTACTGGTGGAGGGGCTGGTAACCAGCACGTGCGTTCTATGTGTGAAGTTGCTTCAGTCCTGTCTGACTCTCTGCGACCCCATGGACTGAAGCCCACCAAGCTCCTCTGTCCTTGGAATTTTCCAGGCAAGAATACTGGAGTGGCTTGTCATTTCCTCCTCCAGGGGAACTTCCCGACTCAGGGATGGAACCCACGCCTCCTGCATCTCCTGCATTGGCAGGCGAAATCTTTACCTTTGTGCCACTTGGGAAGCCTGGTAACTAGCACAGGAGACATAAAATCATGACAATGCATTTCCTTGTCTCACCACGTACTCCTAAATGTATTTTATATTTGCAAGTAAAAGTCTTGCAACCATATAGAAACTGCAAAACTAACTCTGAAATATGTTTTAAAATTCCTTAGATTAAAATCCTAATGGCACCTTCGTTAATATTAGACTACCCAAATTCTGAGGATCTTACAAGCTGAATTTGACATTCTCTTTACATATCCACCATTCAGCTAGGCAGCTTTTCCTCTTCACACTACACTGACATAAAGGTAGGAAAGATATCGTAAACAGCAAGATGGCTCGGGGATGGAGGTCCACGCTAATCAGTTTTCTCCTCTTGTTTGAGCTTGCTGTCTTCACTTTGTGTTGATTTAAGGGAGGAAACTTGGTATTCAAGGCAAATACTTATCAAAACACAATTTATTCAGAATGGCTTTCAAATGTAAGTTCAGAATATTTGCCTGAATAATCACTCAAGCTAAAATATGGAGGAGCTGAAATTTTTTCTCTATGATGACGAACTTAATTCTGGCATTTTCAAATACATTTTAATTAAAATTATATCTGGTAGGTTTCATTCGTGTATCTAGGTTTTCTTCCATTGTGTATCTTATTTAAAACATAACCTTTTAGGTTTTCAGCATAATTCTCACCCCTCTGGCATGCACAGTCAACCTTGCAGCCTCAGTCAGCAGCCTTTCAGCCACTGTCCGTATTGGAGCTGTTCAAAGGAACACACTCTAGACACTCATGCTCACTTAACCCTCTGCAGCCAGAGCAGAAATCCATGAATACAATGGTGCCATCTGATTCTTCAGTTAAATTGGATTAAATGTGATAAAATGCAGCCCTTGGGCAGGCAGGGGAAGTATTTTCCTCTCTTAACCTTGTCATTCTCATTTAAGCTTCCCTCCAACCACAGAGCACCGTGTGGTGAGTATTCAGCATGCAAAAGCAAAAACAAACAAACAAACAAAAGCATCGTCCCAAGGCTCAATCAGTTTGCAAGTAAATTCTAACGTTTACAAAGAAAGGAAATGTCTCCTTTCTGAGAAAAGCAGAAGTGCTTCAAGAAGGTAATTGATGAGATATTGACCTGGGTTTTGCCGTCTGTGTGGGATTTGGACAGGGAGAGTTGGAGGTAGGGTGGATATGGGAAGCCTGGGGCCATTTTGGGGGACACACACCATGTGACTTTAACTGAATGAATGCAGAGGAGAAGTGGGTATGACTTATGAACATTTAGTGAAGGAGGAACCGTGGAGAGACTCGATTACCAGGATAAGAGTCTCAGAATTATCTGGTAGGCAATACGCTGCTGTTACACATTTTTTAGCAAAAAAAAATATAATTATTGGCATGTTTTAGAAATTTTATTGCTCAAAAATCCCCTGGGCTCTAAGGGAAGAGAAGGGGGATTTGAGGCAACTTGGAAAGCAATCCTGTTATCAATGTTGCCATTTTTACTATTGTCAGAATTCATGGAATGAGGGCTTCCAGTGGCTTGGGGACAGGGACAGCACATGAAAATGAATCAAGCAGGGAAACATGTCCATCAGGCCTTGGTGATGAAGAGCGGAGTCTGGCCGGTGGTGGGATTTGGCCACACCCCACTAACCTGAGCTCCGTCTGTGCTTCCGCCTGCAAAGAATCACGGTACAGTTTCACCCACCTTCAGTTCAGTTCAGTTCAGTTGCTCAGTCGTGTCTGACTCTTTGCAACCCCATGAATTGCAGCACGCCAGGCCTCCCTGTCCATCACCAACTCCCGGAGTTCACTCAAACTCACATCCATCGAGTCGGTGATGCCATCCAGCCATCTCATCCTCTGTCGTCCCCTTCTCCTCTTGCCCCCAATCCCTCCCAGCATCAGAGTCTTTTCCAATGAGTCAACTCTTCACATGAGGTGGCCAAAGTACTGGAGTTTCAGCTTCAGCATCATTCCTTCCAGAGAACACCATATTAAGTATACAGAGTGGAGGAAAGTAGGAAAAAAGATATGAGGAAATAAAATGAGATGGATTGCTCAGACTGCCCACTGAGTCACAGTGACAGATTGAGGAATCTCTGCCTGAAACTCCTGGAGTGTGTCCTCCTATGGATGCATTGCAGGAGTACTGTGCTCTGTGTGTATCACCTCTGTGTGTGTAGTCTGCTCCATGTGCAGCACCCTGTGGGAGTACTGTGTTCTGTGTGGAGCACTCTGCAGAGGGACTGTGTTCTGTGTGTAGCACCCTGTGAGAATACTGTAGGAGTACTGTTTTCCATGTCCAGCACCTGTGTGGGAGCACTGTGCTTTGTGTACAGCACTCTGCAGGGGTACTGTGCTCTGTGTACAGCACCCTGTGAGAGTACTGTTTTCTGTGTGCAGCACCCATGTGGGACTACTGTGCTCTGTGTGCAGCAACCCTGTGGGAGTACTGTTTTCTGTGTGCAGCACCCCTGTGGGAGTACTGTGTTCTGTGTGCAGCACCCCTGTGGGAGTACTGTGCTCTGTGTGCAGCACCCCTGTGGGAGTACTGTGCTCTGTGTGCAGCACCCCTGTGGGAGTACTGTGTTATGTATGCAGCACCCCTGTGGGAATACTGTGCTCTGTGTGCAGCACTCTGTAGGAGTACGGTGCTCTGTGTGCAGCACCCATGAGAATACTGTGCTCCACATGCAGCACCCCTCTAGGAGCACTGTGCTCTGCATGAGGCACCACTGCAGATGCAGGTGTATCATACTTCATGTGTAGCACTCTGTGAACTGTGCTCTGTGAAGAGCATCTGATTTTCAAGCCACCTAAGGATAAAGCATTTTTTTCCTCTTTCAGAGATGAAATAATCAAGACACAATGGCTTTATCTGGAGTACAAGAGTGTTAGTATTTCTGCCTTCATCTTGCCGCTCCCTCAAAGGCCCCCAGCTTCTCAACAATAACGGTCCTGGGTTGTGTTCCTCGTGGGCAGGTAGAGAGGAGCCTGGTGTGGCCCCAAGGATGTTCTGGCTGTACAGAGGTCTTCGAACGCACAGCACCATCTCCCCGTTGCGTGCCTGGAGCCCTTTGTCACGGTGGTTTCTGCTTCTGTTAGCCCAAACCCTCAGTGCTAATACGGAATAGATAATCTGGTAACAGAACGGTTCTGAAGTGAAAAGTATAGAGCAAGAAAAAAAGTACCTTTTTATTACTTTAAAAACAGTGACAAGAGTGTCTGTATCTTGAGTCATCGGGAAAACTCAACTAACACATCGAAACCAGAGGTACGGATGCCTCAGAAATGTCGCCTTCTTCCTGGAATCCTGCCTTGTCAACTGGTCAGAAGGTTTCAGTGTTTCAACAACCTTGCGGCTAATCTGACATTGATATAAAACTTGCCATTTACATGGAAATGCCAGCCCTCACCCAGGACCTGATGGGGCTTCTCTGTGCAGGGAGCAGCTTCCGCATAACTTTGCAGAAATGGAAAGAGTAGCACGTGCGCTTCATGTAAAGTAGCTTTAAAATAGAGGGGGCATTGATGGAGGGGTTAGGATGATAATATGTGACTCAGTAGCCCGAGTTGTATTAATAAAGTTAATTTCCAGGTGACTAGTAAGGGTCCGTGAGCGAAGAAAGCCTTGCTAAAGACCGTGATGTGCAGCGTTCTTGGCCTCTTTCGGTCAACTAGCAAGAGAGGGATCTGTTCAGAGGCGGGGCAGATGAAGAGCTAAAACCAGATGATTCTCCACCTTGACTCCTTCATCAGGCGTTTTCTCATAAAACCCCTGCATTCCTAGGCTGTGATCTTCATTAAGGTGGAAAATAAGATAAGGGGAATACCAGTAAAACCCAGGAAATAGAACTCCCTCGAGCAGCTTATTGGGATCACAACATACATGTGAGGCATCAGAGTCAGGGACAGGCTGCCTGCTCTGAGACACACCTTAGGGCTGAACCACCCAGGATAAGCCTCCTCTGGGTACATGGGTTAGTCTCCTGGTTATGATCATATGTGTGCATTTTGGGACATCTTAAGCTTTTATAACAGCAATAATCTTCCAGTTTTCTCTTCCATAACTCCTGACCCCTCCTTAATCATTCAGAAGCATTCCTATGGCCTGGACAAGAAGTAGGCTGTTCGGGCAGAAATGCAAAGAGGTTTTACCAGGTAATACTGCTTTAGTTTCATTTTTTTTCCTAAACTGGCTCTTAAGAATCAGAAGAGATGAGCTTCAGGACAGCAGGGTAAAGTGAGCAGAGCAAGGTGGGAAAGGGTCGGTATGGATAAGAGCCAGGAAGGTCAGAGGGCAGGGGAGGCATGGTGGGGGGCACAGAGAGAAGCTCTGCTCCTGGGGGGAAGGCGGGGTCGCGGCTGAGTGACCTCTGCATTCGGGCGCTTTGACAAGTGGTCTGAGGGGGCAGTGGAACTAGTCAGAGGTCACACTCCCCACCCAGGCACCTGGGCTCTGCTCCTCAGCACCTGCCCATTCAACGTGCTCCATCATCTGCCAGGGCCTCCAAGCCTGAGGACTTTGCACACCGTGCTGTATGGACACTGCTTTGTGAGGAGACCCAGGCATCTGTAGGGTGCACCATTCCCTGCCACACACACAGCATGACTGGAATAATAAATGGAAAATATGCAGGCTAAGTGGCAAGCTTAGCAAAGCCAGTGCTCCTGTGTTTCATAAAAGAGAGTCTTTATTCTCTTCTGCTTCTAATGATGATCCTCATCCTAGAGCCTATAGATGGTGACATGCATCCAGACTCTTTTAAATGTCCCAACAGCTGAGTTGCTGTTCAGTCACTATTCCTATTCCACAGATTCAGCCCCTGAGATTCAGAGAGGCTGGGGGACATAGTCAGTTGTGAGTTTCTTCGATTCCACTGAGTAAGAAAATATTGTTGAAAAAGGGGGGAGGGAAAAGGCTCAGAATGGAGAGAGGTTGGAATTACACCCTCTCTGAGGCCCTGTTGGCTGTTCTGACTCCATTGCATTGAGGATACAAAGTTCCCACTGTGGTCCACAGTCTCAGGACTCCAGGAGCCTCTGACACGTAAGCAGACCTGTCTCCTAGGGCCGTGCTCCATCCTGAGCCATTGATCAGCTTTGGCTGATCCCCAAACACACTCCTGACTCCTTCCCCAGATGTTTCTGTGTGTCTTTTTGCCTTTTCCGTCCCCCCATTTTTCAATAATGTTTTTATCTTTGATAAAATGTTATGGGTCCAGTGGGCAGACTCACGCCAGCATGGTCCCACCAAAGTAAAAGAAAACGATGCTATCTTCCATTCTCTATTCCAAAGAAGAACAATGCGTGGTAAGCCCTTACGTTGGGTGACATAGAAGGTTGACAGACTGTGCCCAGGTCAAAAACGGTGTTTTCAGAAGGCCATGCTTCAGAGCAAGCAGTCCTTCCATTTTGACCCATGATACAGCAGACACTATGGATTAGAGTCCTTCCATTTTGACCCGTGATACAGCAGACACTATGGATTAGAGGCATTGGTAGTGGGGAAAAATGAAGGTGAAGCTTATGAAAAGCCCCACTGGGAGAATAAAAAAATATGGACCTGATATTCTGAAAAAGAGCTGCAGCATCTGCAGTAGAGAGACATCTGCCTGTCAAGAAAGAGTTCCTGCCCTGTTACTGGGCTCTGGCGCATGGAACGCTTCACCATGGCGCAGAACGAAACCGTGAATCCAGCCCACCCTCTAGGAGAAGCCGTCTGTCAGCCCTTCAAATCACAAAACCACATGGATGTCATAACAATCTGTTGTAAGATGGAAACAGAACATCCAGGACCGAGCAAAGCATGATGAGAAGGCATGAGTGAGCTACATGACCAGGTAGCCTGGAACCAGCTGCCACCCACCATGACTGCAGCATCACCTGCCCCCAGCTCTTCCTGCAGCTCTGGAGGGGGTTCCATGTGATCAGATGAAGGATAGGCTAGGTGGGATACAGACAGCTGAAAAGGAATGACAGCCTCAATAGGGACATTTGGGGATGTCTGTAACACCAGCAGAGAAAGAAAATCTCCCCAGAGGGCATAACTGCTCATGATGATGTACCTGGCCATCTACTCTGTGTGGAGAGAGAATTAGGCTAATGGGAGAATATACACATATTTCTAGACATTTGCCAGTATCCTGGCCAGTTGATTAGGGACCTGGAATTAAAAAAAAAAAAGAAAAGAACTAAGATATTACAGGCAAAGAGCTCTTTAAGGGAAATGGACGGCTATAAAGGAGTAGGTACAAGATGTGATGATATTTGGATCAGATGCTAATGCCCACTAGAAGGCATGGAAGTCTTTCAGTCACCATGAGAGAAACATTGAACAAACAAACAGAAAAAATAACTCTGCCAATCAACATTAACCAGGCTTCATCATTGCCCACCAGAGAATCTGCATAATAGACATATGAAAAGAGTGAATGACAGGTGACTTGAAGGTATACTTGGACACAGCACGGAATAGCACTTACCAAAGCTTCACAGTCAAGGTAAAAAAACCAATATTGTGCCTCCCAAGTATGACTCTATCCCTTGAGGAGACCAACCAGTCACAGTATAATTGGGCAGAGACATCATTGAACCATTCAGCAATGGCCAGGGGTTTGTCCTCACAGAAATAGTTATTAAGGGGATGAATTTGTCTTTCCAACCAGCAGAGCCTCAATCAGCCCCACTCCCCAAGTATTGAATCCCACAAAGCAAGGAATATGACCATGCTTCACAACACGATGATGTAGCAGGGAGCCTGGGGCCACAGAATCTAGTGGGTTTTTCATACGCCAAGCCTTCCAGGAGCATCCAGGTGTATGTGATTCTGGAATGGCTCTGCCTGGCTGTCCTTAGCTCATGCTACTGCTGTGTCCCACTCTACAGGAAGACACTTGCTGTTTGAAGGATGGTCATTTTCTTTGCAAGGAATGGGGTTATATTTCTTTCTTCTTTGTTGTTGGGAAAAAATGTTCAATCATTTTAGTTTATGAAAATGTAAATTATAGTATGATAAATGCAGGATTAAAGTTAAAAGTGTCCTCTAGGAGATGGACTCTTCAGAGTCCCTTGGACTGCCAAGAAATCAAACCAATAAATCCCAAAGGAAATCAACCCTGAATATTCTTTGGGATGACTAATGCTGAAGCTCCAATACTTTGGCCACCTGATGTGAAGAACCAACTCATCGGAAAAGACCCTGATGCTGGGAAAGACCAAAGGCAGAAGGAGAAGGGGATGACGGAGGATGAGATGGTTGGATGGCATCCCTGACTCAATGGACATGAGTTTGAGCAAGCTTTGGGAGATGGTGAAGGACAGGGAAGCCTGGTGTGCTACAGTTCATGGGGTTGCAAAGAGTCAGACACGACTGAGCGACTGAAGAACAGCAACGAGGAGATGGACTTTCAAATGTACCATGCATCACGATCACCAGAGGGTTCATTTGGGCCCAGCTCTGAGTTTCTGCTCTATAATTTCTGGAGTAGTGCTCAGCAATTCACATCTATCACATATTCTTGGTGGTGCTGATGACACTGTCCTTTGAGGACCATACTTTGAGAGCCGCTGACCTAAGAGATGTTGTAAGGATACCTTCTTGACCCACACTGAATTGATAGGATCATACAATTTTTCTTTCTTAGCCAATTAATGGATTATATTAATGGATTTTATAATGTTGAACCAGTCTCACATACCTGGAATAGATCCCTCTTTTTGATGGCATATACTTATTTTTATGAATGCTGCATTTAATCTGCTACTATTTTGTTGAAAATTTCTGTATCTGGATTTATTAGAGGTATCAGTCTGTAGTTTTCCTTTTTGTAATTGGTTGTACAGTTTGGCATTAAGGTAATGGTGACCCGATGTAATGGGTTATAAAGTGTCCCTTTTGTTTCCATTTTTGGAAGGAGTTTGAGAAAATTAGTATGATTTCTACTTTAAACTTTAGAAAAAATTGCAAGTAAAATATTCAGGACCTGGTGATTTCTTTCTCTTTTTTTGGAACGGTATTCATTATTGATCACTGTCTTCAATAGATAAAATCTATTCACATTATTCATTATTATATATTCATTGGAAGCTGAAGCTTCCATACTTTGGCCACCTGCTGCGAAGAGTCAACTCATTGGAAAAGGCCTTAATGCTGGGAAATATTAAAGGCAAAAGGAGAAGGGTGCGGCCAAGGATGAGATGGTTAGATAGCATCACTGACTCAGTGGACATGAACTTAAGCAAACTCTGGAAGATAGTGAAAGGGAAGACTGGCATGCTGTAGTCCACAGGTTCACGAAGAATCAGACACAACTTAGCAACCAAACAACAACCACAATTCATACTATCCACTTCTCCTGTGTACATTTTGATAGTTTATGATCTTCCAAAATATTTTTCAATATAAATATCAAATTTGTGGACATAGAGCTTTTCCTAATTTTCATTTATCATTTTTCTATCCATTAGCTCAATAATGATGATCAGTCTTTAATTTTGATATTAATAAATTGCTTCATCTCTTTTTTTTTGGTTAACCTGGCTACAGTTTCATCAATTTTATTGATTATTTCAAAGAATCAGTTTGATTTTACTGATTTGCTCTATTGCTTTCAAGTTTACAATTTTAGTTATTTGTGCTTTAATTTTGATTACTTTTTTTTTTTTTATTTTTGGTTGTACTGGATCTTCACTGCTGCGCACTGGCTTTCTCTAGTTATGGAGAGTGGGGGCTCCTCTCTAGCTGCAGTGCACAATCTTATTGTGCTGGCTTCTCGTGTTGTGGAGCGCAGGCTCTAGAGATTAGTTGCGGCACAAGGCTCAGCTGCCCCACAGTATGTGAAATCTTCCCAGAGCAGGGACTGAATCCTGTGTCACCTGCACTGGCAGATGGAATCTTAACCACTGGATCACCAGGGAAGTCCATGAAGAATTTTAACACAGAGGAGAACATTCCCCCCCAACCCCAGAAACTTTAAGAAAATATATTCTTCTTCAAGAACATTTACAGTTTCTGAATGTTTGACTTTCAAACACCAAGCACAGATTTTAGTCTTTCAAACACCAAGAACAATTTTCAGTCTTTTTCCCTTGAGGATGATGTTACCTGGGAGTTCGTTATATACAGCCCTTATCATGTAGAGACAGTTCCCTTCTATCTCTAGTTTAATGAGGGTTTTTATCATGAAGAAATGTTGGATTTGTCAAATGCTTTTTCAACATCAGTTGAGATGGACATATGGTTCTCCTTTATTCTATAATGTGGTGAATTATACTGATTGACTTTTATATGTTGAACTACACTTGCATTTCTGGGATAAATCCCCCTTGGTCATGGTGTGTGATCTTTTTAACATGCTGCTGAATTCTATTTGCTAGCATTTTACTTTTTTTTTTTTGATTTAAGTTTAAATTGTTTTCCTCTCCTTGGGACAATTAGCTTATTGATTTTATAAATTTCCCCATGCATATGCATGCAAGGCTATAAATTTCCCTCTAAACACTGCTTTCACTATATTACAAAAATTTAAGCTTTTTATTTATTTTCATCTACTTCAAATGTCTTAAGTGTCTCAAAGACTGTAATATTTTTTAAAAATATTAAGACTTTTTTGACTCATGTATTACTTAGATATGTTACATGTAGTCTCCAAAACTTTTAGTAGTTGCTCTAGAATTTGCAACAGATTTACCACTAGTCTCTGTCTACTTCCAAACATCCTTTATTGCTTCACAGGTAGTTTAGGTAACATAGAATTGAGTATTCAAAATTCCTCCCTCCCAACATTATAAGTGAACAATCTTGCCGCCATCCATTACATTCATCTATATGCTATAATCACCCTGTGTATTTTTCTTTATTATTTTAGTTATTTACTAGATCAATTAATAAGAAAAAATAAAGTGTTTTATTTTGCCTAAATTCTTTTTCCAATGTACTTCCTTTATGTAGATCTAACTCACTGGCCTAAATAATTTTCCTTCTCTCTGAAGAACTTCTTTAAACATTTCTTGTAAGGCAGCTCTATTAGCTCCTAAATTCTGGAGGTTTGTTCCTGCCTGTGAAGCTGTTTCTTTCTACTTCGGTTTGGAATAATAATTTTACTGTGTACAAAACTGTCATTGCTTGAATTTTTCCATTTAATAAACATTTCACTCTATGCTTCTTGTTTGCATAATTTCTGGTGAAATGTCCGATGTAATTCTTACCATTGTTCCACTATAGGTGAGGTGTTTTTTTCCTCTGGTTTATTCTAAGATTTTCTATTTGCCTTTTTTTTTTTCCACTATGACTAGTGATAGTTTGTTTGTTTGTTTGTTTGTTTTTGTATTTACCCTACTTGGTATTCTTTGAGCTTCCTCGGTTATAACAAACGTATCCCTGCTGGCTCAGATGGTAAAGCATCTGTCTACAATGTGGGAGACCCGAGTTTGATCCCTGGGTTGGGAAGATACCCTGGAGAAGGAAATGGCAACGCACTCCACTACTCTTGCCTGGAAAAGCCCATGGACAGAGGAATCTGGTAGGCTATAGAACATGGGGTCGCAAAGAGTCGGACACGACTGAGAGACTTCACTTTCTTTCATGGTACCAGAGAGTAAGAGAGGTGGGGAGGCATCAGTTGGGAGACTGGTATTGACATATACACACCACTGTATATAAAATTAAAAGGTTCCATTACTTACCTATTTTATGTATGCTGGTGCTGCTAAGTCACTTCAGTCGTGTCCGACTCTGTGTGACCCCGTAGACGGCAGCCCACTAGGCTCCCCCATCCCTGGGATTCTCCAGGCAAGAACACTGGAGTGGGTTGCCATTTCCTTCTCCAACGCATGAAAGTGAAAAGTGAAAGTAAAATCGCTCAGTCTGTCCGACCCTCAGCGACCCCATGGACCGCAGCCTTCCAGGCTCCTCCGTCCATGGGATTTTCCAGTGATATCATATATTTGTCTTTCTCTGACTTACTTCACTCAATATGATACATTCCCATATGCCTCCATGGTTTGCACAAGCTATCTATTTGCATAAAACAATCTATCCCAATTTACCACATGAGCCATCCTTTCTCTCCCAAGTTCCTGTACATACACAGAATGCTATTGCTCTGTCTGTTTCAAAGGATAATAATAGTAAGAAAAACAGGGCTCCTCCCAAGTCCTCTTCTCCAGTCTGCAGTGAGTTTGGCAGTGCTCCTAAAGAGCTGGGATTCGGATGCTAAATGGGTGGTCACGGGGAAGGGCCAGCTGAAGGGCATGTGACCTCCTTTATCTCCATAACTGGAGTTTCACTCACGTCTTTTATCTTTTGCTTGCCACATCTTGCATAAGACTTGGCTGCCAAAAGCCATGTTTCTCTTGATTTCATCTTGACAAGAATATTTCTTCCCAGGAATTATCTTTGCAAAAAAAAGTTATCAGATCAGATCAGATCAGTCGCTCAGTCGTGTCCGACTCTTTGCAACCCCATGAATTGCAGCACGCCAGGCCTCCCTGTCCATCACCAACTCCCAGAGTTCACTCAGACTCACATCCATCGAGTCAGTGATGCCATCCAGCCATCTCATCCTCTGTCGTTCCCTTCTTCTCTTGCCCCCAATCCCTCCCAGCATCAGAGTCTTTTCCAATGAGTCAACTCTTTACATGAGGTGACCAAAATACTGGAGTTTCAGCTTTAGCATCATTCCTTCCAAAGAAATCCCAGGGCTGATCTCCTTCAGGATGGACTGGTTGGATCTCCTTGCAGTCCAAGGGACTCTCAAGAGTCTTCTCCAACACCACAGTTCAAAAGCATCAATTCTTTGGCGCTCAGCCTTCTTCACAGTCCAACTCTCACATCCATACATGATCACAGGAAAAACCATAGCCTTGACTAGACTAAACCTTTGTTGGCAAAGTAATGTCTCTGCTTTTGAATATGCTATCTGGGTTGGTCATAACTTTCCTTCCAAGGAGTAAGTGTCTTTTAATTTCATGGCTGCAGTCACCATCTGCAGTGATTTTGGAGCCCAGAAAAATAAAGTCTGACACTGTTTCCACTGTTTCCCCATCTATTTCCCATGAAGTGATGGGACCAGATGCTATGATCTTTGTTTTCTGAATGTTGAGCTTTAAGCCAACTTTTTCACTCTCTTCTTTCACTTTCATCAAGAGGCTCTTTACTTCCTCTTCACTTTCTACCATAAGGGTGGTGCCATCTGCATATCTGAGGTTATTGATATTTCTCCTGGCAATCTTGATTCCAGCTTGTGTTTCTTCTAGTCCAGCGTTTCTCATGATGTACTCTGCATATAAGTTAAATAAACAGGGTGACAATATACAGCCTTGATGAACTCCTTTTCCTATTTGGAACCAGTCTGTTGTTCTTGAGTACCATATTCTCTATCTCCTTGCTTGCTTGTCTACTTCAAGGAAATAAAGTTCCTTGAGAGAACTGGATATGTCTGAATGTCTTAAACAGGGTGTAGTGATTGAATACAGCACATGATAAATCAATATTTATTGAATGACACATAAGTAGATCTCTAATTTTGGATTATCCTGTTACACAATGTGACTCGTAATTTTGCTTGTATTCTTCCCTAATTGTCTCATATATGTTTTTGGATCCAATAGAAATGTACATGCTAGAAGTGTGCTTGAAGTGTGTCTAGCACATAATTAGGTAATTGAAGTGTGTCTAGCACATAATTAGGTAGAGAGAGAAAAATCAGTATACACATTTTATTTTACCAAATAGTAATTCAGATAGTTCTTTGTATAATAAATAATATTTTATAAATTTCCCTCGTGGCTCAGTAAAGAATCAACCTTCAATGCATAAGACTCGGGCTCAATCCCTGGGTCAAGAAGTTCCCTTGGAGAAGGAAATGGCAACCCACTCCAGTATACCTGCCTGGAGAATCCCATAGACAGAGGAGCCTCGAGGGCCATAGCCTCTCAAAGAATCAGACTCGACTTAGCAACCAAACAACAACGAATATTAATATTTTATGAAAGCTAAGACCCAGAATAGCTGCCTCTCATTATAATTAGCATCTAGACTCTGAAACTAGAGTCAATTTATAATGAAAGAATGAGAGAAAGGAGGAAGAGAGAAGAAACTAAGGAAAGAGGAAGGGTATTTAAATTCCAGTTTTTTTACTTGAAGGATATCCTTTTCCTGGATGTTTTTTAAGATGGATTGGGTACCTGCTACACAATGTAATATGCTGGGTGCTATTCCCTCAAAAAGACTGGGCTAGTGGATCATTTTCCTTCTAGCAGTTTCAATTTATTTTATAGGACAGATGTGATGAATACTCAAATTCCTATTTTAGTTCTCAATTTCGAATTTATTGACACATTCTAAATTGTCCTAAAGTAGGACCTAATTTCTTTTTTGCCTTGCCTTTATTAAAGAAATATAACTTTCAGACACCCACATGACTTACAGGCAAGTACTGAGGTGAAGGCAGGATGGTGGTCTACTTAGAAAAATAGATTAAAAATGGTTTTGTGCATCCTGCGAGGATTGGAATGATAAAGGAAACCCCTGATTGGAAGACTGTAGGACCAGAGAAAGAAAAGATATTTGCTCAAGAATATAGAGATTCCTTTATTTGTTTTCTCTTATTTTCAGACCCACTGTGTATATTATGCTTTGCCTTGGAGACCCTTAACCTGTCAAGATTATAAATGATTATTGAGTTTGCCTATGAAATATCCGGTGCTGATTGGCTCGTCTGAATAACTACACAGATTTGAAATTGTGGTAGAACCGACAGTAAACGGATACTTCCAAATTGCCCTCCCCAGAGCCCCCAGACTCTCAAGGCTCATCTCTACCTGCTCTGGTCTGGGCCACCTCCCTGGGACGGGAGGACACCTTGCTCTGCGTGCAGACGGAGCAGCAGCAGCTTTCTGGGTTCTCGGGGCATTCGCTAACCGCTTGCGCAATTTGATGCACCACATTAGGCTAACCCACGCGTATGGACCCCGAACACCAAGTGACGCCCCTGTGGTCCGGGGATGGGGCGTCAGAAAGGCAGTTTTCTCTTCGCTCAGGGTCCCAGCTGGCTAATGAGTCAAACGAGTTAGGGAAGCGTCTCGTGTGGCTCACCTGCCTCTGAAAATCTTCTCTTGTTTGTCAGGACAGCCTGTTCTGTTTGAAAGCTTTACATACCTCTAGCATTCTCCATGACTAAGGATGCACCACACTCATCTTGTCTGTATCTATGTTTATCTCTGGTTCTGTAGCGATGTCTGTACCGGTATCTATATCGTCATTCACGCCTATCTACCCAGCTGTGCTAATTGTAAGGAATTGTGTGAATCCCATCTCCATATGCATATTCAGGAGATTTTATAATCACTTTGAAAGAAATGCTCCTGCTAGAAATATTGGGGGAAAATTTTTATAGGATACTTGTCACATTCTTTTGGTAACCTTTAGTTTTAAAATGTAGCCCAATTTTCATCCACCTCGCATTCAGAGAAGACCCCTTCCCACTAATATGGTTCATCATCAACATCTGTTTTCACCTTTCTTTATCTCAGACTCTCTTTAAATTCCATTTTTATTGGTTTGTTCAAACCCTGTGTATAAGTCCCTTGAAATCAAAATAGGGCAAGCTTGCTAGCCTTCGCCTTGCATGAAATTACAAGCAGGTGAGAGTTGAACAATTAATACTTCTTTATTCTCAGTGGTGGTACGAGCAGTGCCACTTTAATGCTGTTTAAGCTTATTATCTAATTGCATGCTTGTGCTAGCTTCAGAGACGGCATGACGTGAAGGCAGGCTTGTGCTGTGTTCCCTCCGCAGTGGAATATTCAATTATTTGTTCTGACTCATGTAATTCCCTGTATTCCAAGCTTGTTAATGTCATTACAGAGCTGAAATAAAGTGATTACTCTTAATGAGTATTTATCCGATAGGTAATGCAATTCCTGCACCCGCTAGCTGACAGTGTACGATTATGGATTTTTCTCCTTAGCCCTCCTCTCTTCCCACTCCAAAGACACCAGCCCCCATCTCCTGACTCCCCTGTCAGGAAGGCAACATGGCATTGCAGTGTTCTGTGAAATACTGTCAGATGATGGGGAAAAAATAAAAATCCTAGAAAAAAAAGGAAAAGAAAGAATCACAGCATCCCCCGGTAGAGCTCCGGCTAATGACCACTGCTCCCACTGGCTGGCGGTGATGACAGCTCTTGCTAAATGATAATGGCATGCCTGCTGTTGAGTTTGCCCACTTATGTTATTTCTCTTGACATGGTTCTGGGGAAGGCCTAATTTTTTTGACATTTGACCATGCAAATTTGAGTCCTGATACATTATTCTGCATTTACATCCCCCCAGTGTTGCTGTTTAAAATGTGCTACAAGCTCCAGGAGTTCAGCTAATAAAGGCCACAGAATGAAAGCAGTTAAATATGAATGCAAGAGGAGACCTGATGAAGGCCGGCATGCCTGTCTCGGAGATGACCTTCTAGAGACGAGCGTGGAGAATCCTTTCTAAGGCACGTGGTAAGGAATGTAGCACCCATTTTTGGTTTTTTGTGGGTTTTTTTCCTTTTTTTTTTTCCCTAGAGTATTTTTAAAGATTTTAAGATACATACCAATGGAGAGCAAAAATGACCTTATTATATTTTACATGGGAGTTTCTTCCACTCAGCTTAGGAGTTAGCATATTATTAATGACTTTCCAGGTACTGCGCATGTCTCAGACTCTGAACCATGCTTCTGCAGGGAGCTTTCCCTGATGAACTCAGGGCCATGCAGGCCCCACATTAGGTGAGCACTTCCACGTCATCAAAATGCCACGCCTGTCGGATCGAAGAAAATCCTTCCACATCACAGATTTCTGTAGGTTTGGGAGTAAGTCACACTTGAGACTGTATTTTTCTTTGCTCCTGACAAATTTGGAACTGGCAATAAAAGTGAGGAAAGTTTTAAAAATAGTCAAAATGGTGGTAAGTATACTAAATTGACATAAGAACTACAAAAAATAAACTACTAATCATAATAATGATAAAAGCATTTGCAAATTTGCTACATACATCAAAATTAAAATAGGTATTTCAAAAAATAGCCTTTTATTTTGCTGCCTTAACTGAAAGAAAAAAATTGTTGCTTATGAATTGTCCATCTTTATATTTTATTTAGTAAGAGTTCAGTTCACTAAATTGGAATTTTATTTCTTCATATATTTTGAGGTGCTTTACTGTATATAGGCCCCTTTGTGGTTAAATGTGTTTAAATAAGTCATTTAATAAAAAGGAATAATTGGGCTTTAGGTTTGATAAGTATTGAGAATATTTCGGCACTTGCCTCTGCAGCACATGCCCTAAAATTGGAATTATGCAGAGGTGAACATGACCCCTGTGCAAGGGTGGCACGAACATGTGTACTACTTTCCATAGTTTTTATAACAAAAAAAGAAGCAGATGCACAGATACGGAGAAGAAATTAAGTGTTACCAGTGGGGCAGGGAGAGAGATATGACAGGGGAGGAGATTAAGAAGCACAACTGCTATGTATAAAATCATATGGTATACCTATAGCTAAAGCAACTAAACTGAAAAGAAGAAAACCAAAAAGAAAAGAATATCCCAGAAATCCCTCTTTGTAATTAGGGGATACCCATCATTTTTATCTCTTTTTTCCTCCCTCCCTTTCATTCTCCTGTTCCCTCCCCCTTTCCCTCCATTTCTCTTGTAAAAAACACAGTATCTGCCATATGTTTAAGCACCTGCTCTATCTGTCCATGTCACTAGTTGAATGCCGAAGAATTTACAAAACTGAATGAATAAGATGGACTCTCTGGGAATAGGGCTTCCTTGGTGGCTCAGCTCATAAAGAATCCTCCTGCAATGTCGGAGACCTGGGTTCGATCCCTGGGTTGGGAAGATCCCCTGGAAAAAGGAAAGGCTTCCTACTCCATTATCCTTGGTCTTTCCTGGTAGGTCAGCTGGTAAAGAATCCGCCTACAATGCAGGAGACCTGGGTTTGATCCCTGGGTTGGGAAGATCCCCTGGAGAAGGGAAAGGCTACCTACTCCAGTATTCTGACCTGGAGAATTCCATGGCTTGTATAGTCCAGGGGGTCACAAAGAGTTGGAAACAATTTGACTTTCACCTCTGGTAATAAGAATCTTGTGCAGTAGGAAGGAGTGATTAGGCAAAGAAAGTAAGGTACTAAAGACACTTTGCTTTATAGAAATAGTCTTATTACCAAGAAGTTAATCCACCTACTTGAGATCAAAGTCAGAAAATATAACTGTCAGTTTGACTTCTAAGAACGGACTGTTTTCCTCAGAGGCTGCAGGAGGGTGCGTGCCCTCGTGTCTCGTGCTGTACCTGAATCGTCAATGTCCCTGGGCAGCAGGCTTCCTAATCCCCACTTCTCTCGCTTAGTGTCCTGGGAAGCAAGAGAGCAGAGACGAGATCCGAACTCCACATAGCAGTCTTGCGTTCCGCTTTCTCCTGTTCTCCGGAGACATCCTCTACCAAGTTATTCCAGCAACCACTGCTTCAAACACACCAAGCAGGGCCTAAGGTATGCAATTAAGCTTGTACCAAACGTAGACTCCTGACTAACGAAGGAACTGCATAAAGCGACTTCTAGGAAATCTTCCTATTTCTTTTGGGGTTATGGACATATAGCAGAGTCCATGCATATGGTCAGCAACATCTTGTTGAGTCACAAAAATAAACATGAGACTGAATTTAGAATCTGGTTTTAAAGCCACAGTTTGCACTTAATTTAATGTTTTTTTAATTTAATAATAAATGAATTGCGATTTAATAATAAGACTTGTTTTTCCAACAAAATGAATTAAGAAGGTCAAAAACGAGTTTCCACTCTGATGAAGGTGTGTGAGGTGGCATTGCTCCCACAGCACTCCGTATGCCGTCTTCCGGGAGATCTGTTATGGAGACACATTTCAGTGTCTCCCATCACATCACTCTTAGTTCTGATAAAGACAAACCAACTGTGTTTGCATTCCATAAGGAGGAAGGAAAGAAGGAAAGGAGGTAGGAAGGAAGGACGGGAGGCAGGAAGAAAGAGAGAGAGCGAGGAAAGGGAAGAAAGAAAACAGAAAAGAAATATGTGACAGAAAGTCCCAGGAAGCACCATTCCTATTTGTGATATTAAGGAAGGTCTCTCTGAGATGGTGACCCTAAAGCTGTGTCTTGCAGGATCTGAAAAGGAAACAACCTTGCCCGGACACGTAGTTGAGTTTTCTTGTTGGTGGATCAGCCGACACAAAGGCCCCAAGACAAGGTCCAAAGCCTTGCTGGTGCTGATGTGAGTGGAGCCTGGTGAACAAGCTATACAGCAGGATAAGAGAGAGGCAGCGGGAGCCACGCTGGGGGCCTGGATTTCCCTCTAACGGTGACCAGAGGCACTGTTTGCCTTGTTGGGGGTTACATGGGTGGGCACAGAGAAATACCATCCATCCTGGAAAGTCGGGGTGCGGGGGAGTGACTGCAGGACGCGGGTCGTGGAACAGTAAGAGAAGTCTGCCTGGGTGCGCCTGCGTACCCAAGGCCGAGTAAGGAAAGATCATCAGCTGAGAGTAAGACACTTTCAAATGCAGAGGAGGTGGGAACTTGTGGTTTGGAAGAGTAGGAAGAAAACTGAAGGATAGTCAAAATTGGAAGAGATCTGAGAGTCACTTTGAGAACTGTGTCATGAAATTACGGTAATAGTAGTAAGCACAGTTAAGCATTTCTCTCTGGGCATGTTTCACTGCTTCTAAACTTGGAGACTAGTTGGGTTTTTGAGGCTTCAGCTTTCTACCGATGAGTGTGACCAAAAAAAAAAAAAAAAAAAAAGGAAGCATCAAAGAAAATAAGGTGTTTTTAAGAGGCTGTGATAGTGGTATATCCCAGAGAATGATAGCTAGCGAAAAGAGCTGAAAACAGGATGGAGAGCGAAAATGTGAAAAACAGGTTGGGTCAACGAAAGGAGATCTCATTCATAGGAAATGCCCTCAGTGTGACGAGGAAGATACTTAAGTAGAATGGGATAGTTGAATCAAAATTTCAGAGCCTGTGTTCTTATTGGGATTGACAAAGTCATCCATGCAACTCTTAGACGGAGTGGCTAACGTGAGACAGATGAAGAGAAGCTTACAGAATTCTGAGGCCCTGGGGTGTATAAGCCATTGTTACAAATGTTGAATTCATCAAAGAATATGCCACAAGCAAGAATCAAGAGAAACACAATAATTTAGGGATCACGTTTTTTAGTGAAATGAAGAGAGGTCAAGAGCTGGCAGCTACTGAGAGATACACATGAGAGCTGGACCATGAAGAAGGTGGAGCAGCAAAGAATTGGGGCTCTTTAACGGTGGTGTTGGAGAAGTCTCTTGAGAGTCCCTTGAACCGCAGGGAGATCAAACCAGTCCATCCTAAAGGAAATCAGTCCTGAATGTTCATTGGAAGAACTGATGCTGAAGCTGAAGCTACAATACTTTAGCCACCTGATGCGAAGAACTGACTCACTAGAAAAGACCCTGATGCTGGGAAAGATTGAAGAAAGGAGAAAGGGATGACAGAGAATGAGATGGTTGGATGGCATCACTGACTCAATGGACATCAGTTTGAGCAAGCTCTGGGAGTTGCTGATGACAGGGAAGCCTGGCGTGCTGTAATCCGTGGGGTCACAATGAGTCGGACACAACTGAGCGACTGAAGTGAACTGAACAGATAGAATATGTTCCTCAAAGGAGTTGATTACCAACAACATTTATCTTTATAGAAATTGTACATGTGTATTGCAGAAAACTAGAAAATACAAACAAGCAAAATTGAACAGTCATTTCCTTATCATTCAGAGATCATCACTAATCTTTTAAATGTTATAACTAATCATCTAGGACATTTCCTGTGTAAATACACACAAACACATGTATTTTATCAAAATGAGATCTTTTAGTGTATGTTCTTATCAAAGCTCTTGCTTTCTTTTTTTGAGGAATGATCTTTTAGCTTTCAAAACCCAGATTATATTTAAATTTACCTAATTGAGCTTAAAAGTGTTTTTTCCATTTGAGTTGTCAGAATCTAGGACAAGCTTTACATTTGTTATTTCCCATTAGTCATTTCTATTAATAAAAAATATAGCAGAACCTTTAAAGAAATAAAAACCACTAAATGTCAAAGAGGCTTTGCTTGATATTCTGCTGAAAGAGCCACAATTTTAATTTGTTTCTGCTTCCTCTTGGGGTCCATTAATTTGCTCTTCATTTCCTGTAATCCCATGAACTGAAAATTACACGTAAATGCTTAAAGTTAAGTGTTGTTTTTATAGGACAAAACATGGGTGACGTTGAATTATTGATGCTGAACCACAGCAGGAGTTGTGTACTGTTCATGCTAACCAGCGAGTTAGGATGATAATAGCTCGGCCCCTTCCTTGTGTAGACTTCATTTGAGGGAGAGGGCAGCACACAAATGCCCAGGGTACTAGTCTGTTTAGGCTGGCACAACAAATACCCCGCACTGAGTGGCCTAAACCACAGAGGTTTGCTTTTGCTCACAGTTCTGGAGGCTAGATGTCCAAGATCAAGGCTCTAGTTGATTGGTTTTTGTGAGAACTCTCTTCCTGGCTTACAGATGGCACCCTCCCCCCACTGTGTCTCGAGTGGTCTTTCCTTGGTGTGAAGAGAAAGCCAGAAAGAGCCAGAGAACTCTGGTGTCTCTTCTTATAAGGACGGTGGTCCTCTCAGGTCAGGGGCCCATTGGTAAGCCCCTGTTGCTGTTTAGTGGCTCAGTTGGTAGAGAATCCACCTGCAGTGCAGGAGACCCCGGTTCAGTTCCTGGGTCAGGAAGATCTGCTGGAGAAGGGATAGGCTACCCACTTCAGTATTCTTTCCTTGTGGCTCAGCTGGTAAAGAATCCACCTGCAATGCACGAGACCTGGGTTCTATCCCTTGGTTGGGAAGATCCCCTGGAGAAGGGCAAGGCTATCCACTCCAGTATTGTGGCCTGGAGAATTCCATGGACTGTATAGTCCATGGGGTCACAAAGAGTCAGACACGACTAAGCGACTTTCTCTTCCAAAGATTTTATCAATAGTCTGTCAGCACTGTCTCCAATCAGCATTTAAACAGCACTTATGAAATAACTTTTCAATCCTATCATTCTTTTTTTATGGTTACTCCCTGGGAAAATGTCAAGAATACTTTTCAAAAATATCCCTGATTTTAATTCAAGATAAATTTGCTTTGTAAGTATAAATCATATATGAACAAGAGGAAACATTGCCACTCTTTTCCAGGCGTGTCATGCCAGCTTGTCATGACCACACCCGTGTCACAGCCAAGCCAACAGGCTGGGGATCAGCGTCTTTCTGGGGATGCCCAGGCCACCTCTGTGTTTCAGTCTGGGTCACTGGCCTTCGGCCTGAGGAACGTCCCTTAGCACTTCTAGTATCACAGGTATGCGGCCGCAGCCGTTTTTCTGAGACATGTTCATTGCTCTTGGAGTTACGAAGGAAATCTGCTGGATATAGAATAATTGTCTGGCTGTTTTCCATTTATCTGCTTTCACTATTTTAAAAACGTCCTCCTCTCTTTGGATTCCATTATCTCTGTTCAGAAATCATCTGTCATTCTTATTACTGTTTTCTTGAAGGATAGCATCATCATACGTATATTATATTCCTGTTGCTTTCAAGTTATCTCTTTATCTACAGTTTATGGTTAACTTTTGTATGCCTCGATGAGATTTGCTTTCTATTCGTTCAACTTGGTTTCATTGAATTTCTTTTTTTTTTTTTTTCTAATTTTATTTTATTTTTAAACTTTACATAATTGTATTAGTTTTGCCAAATATAAAAATGATTCTTGACTCTGTGTGTTGATATCTTTCACATGATTTAGAAATTCTTTAGGTTCCTTTGTTTTCAAATGTGGTTTCATTTTCATTCTCTTTCTTCTCTCTGAGAACTTAGATACACATTGGTTAATACTTGTTTGTACTCTATGTCTCTTTTACGTTCTTTAGCCTTTTACTTAATTTTTATCTCTAAATTTTCATTTTAAAATTTTCTGTTGAACCGTCTTCAACTATACTAATGTGTCTTTCACTGAGTCTGGTGTATCGTCCACATATCAATGAATTATTACCTTTGTTATGTGTTTTGCACTAAAAAAGTTTGTTACGTTTTTATGCAGTCATTATTGCTAAATTATATGCTTATGTGTATATAAAACACTACATTTTCTTCTGTGTGACATTTTGTTCCTCAACTGTTTCAGTTCTTTTTTTTTCCTCTCCTCCACACCATCCATCTCCTCTTCCGCCTTCCCATCCTCCCTTTCTTTGGGAGTGTGTGTGTTTGCATGTTTTGCTCCGTCGTGTCCAACTCTTTGCGGCCCCATGAACTGTGACCCACCAGGCTTCTCTGTCCATGGGATTCTCCAGGCAAGAATACTGGAGCAGGCTGCCATTCCCTTCTCCAGGGGATCTTTCCCACCCAGGGGTTGAACCCGGCTCTCCTGAATTGCAGGCAGATGCTTGACCATCTGAGCTACTAGGGAAGGCCTCTTTGGGAATACAGTACCATTATTTTTGCTAGTTTAGCTTAATTTTTAAGATCCAAAATGACACCATATATAATTTTATAAGGATGTAACATTTGCATTTTATTGTGTTTATTTAGCTTAATTTCCAGCATCTATTTTACACATATTGTTTCTTTCTTTCCTAATCTTTCCCCATTTCTTTTTCTGGTGGGTTTTGAGTTGTCTTCCATCCTTGCTTCCCTTCGCCACACAGGAATTGGGAAGCATCATTATGATTTTCCCCTCTGATATTGAATAGCCCACTCCTCTAAGAGTAACCACTCAGCTGATATTTTTTCATGAGGCATAAAAAACAATAACCATATTCTCTCAGTGAGATGTTCTTCTCATCCACTTACCCTTTACTTAGATAAAACTTTCAGGGTGCTTGTACTTTACTCTTCTTCCAATGCCACAGTTATATTAATAACACCCTTGGTTTTCTGATAGTTTGGTATTGAGATTTCTGAGAATGCATCATTACTTTTAAGAACCTCTGTGTAGTCACAAACAGTCAGGCATAACTGAGTGATTTAGTACATGATATGCCTGATAGTATTTGAATCTTCTTTAGTTTGCAATAAATTATTTTATTAACAAACAAAAGGAAGACAGACTTGAGGTTTTATCTTTTTCAGTGGAGCATGGGGTTTTCTCAGAATATGCATAAGTGTATTTCCTCACTAATATTTTATGGTAATCAGAATTACTTCTTAAACAGAACAAAAGTTTCTTTTGGTCAACTTAGGCATTTTATACTATTATTATTTTCTTTCCATTTGTTACTTTTCTCTCTCTCTCTCTGGAAGTCCTAGTATGTTTTAAATTTTCATCGCTTGCTCTGCCAGTGTTTTGACTTTATACTAATGATTCCGATTCTTTTTTTAAGTTTTGCTTCATTTCATCATTTCCACTGATTAAAAAAAATGTAATTCAGATATTTCTAAAAATCATGTGACTGTCTCACAGATTTCAGAGCAGCCTTGGCTGACGTCAAGACAGACACAGTACCCACACATGGCACTTCAAGCAGGGGTCAGAGAATAAGCAGCAGGTGAAAGAGATGAGCAAACGATAAAATATGAGGCCAAGACTTGGCTATAATTGAAGAGCAAAGCAAGCTTGGTGTGGCTCTCAAATCTGCTTGTAAGTGAGACTTCCTCAGACAGGTTATCCTGGGCCTCCAATCCTCCTTAGGGACCCTGTTAACAATTTCATAAGACAGTGTACACTCTTCTGTAGCATGTACTGTAACAGTTCTTGTAAGGACCCTGTTAACAATTTCATAAGACAGTATACACTTATCTGTAGCATGTACTGTAACAGTTGCTGAAAAATTACTTGTGTGATGGTTGTTTCTCCCCAGTGGACTGCAGGTTTCTAGACATCAGGGCTCGTGTGTGTTGTCCAACACTGTGTCTCTGACCCAAGCATAACAGACTTCACATGAATGTTTGTTGAAGGAGTGAGTACGTGAATGACTGACATGGCATGACATTTCTCCTTCGTTATCTATCTCACTTCACTCTTATCTCTAGGTCCATCCATGCTGCTGAAAATGGTAGTATTTCATTCCTTTTTTATGTCTGAGTAATATTCCATTGTACGTATGTACCACTTCACCTTTGTCCATTTCCTCTGTTGATGGGCATTTAGGCTGCTTCCATGTCTTGGCTAGTGTAAATAATCTTGGCTATATGTAAATAAGCATTAGGGTGCATGTCTGTTTTTGAATTAGAGTTTTCTCCAGATATATGCCCATAAATGGGATTGCTGGATCATATGGCAACTTTATTTTTAGTTTTTATACAAATCAAAATATTTACAAAACAATATCAGCCCCATAGACAGAGAAAACAAACTTATGCTTCTGAAAAGGGAAAGGGGAGAGATAAGTTAGGAGTTTGGGGCTAAATATATACAGTATATATATATATATATATATACTGATGCTTCAGCATCAGTCCTTCCAATGAATATTCAGGCTTGATTTCCTTTAGGACTGATAGGTTTGATCTCCTTGCTGTACAAGGGACTCTCAAGAATCTTCTCCATATATATATATATATATATATATATATATATGAAATAAATAAACGAGGACTTACTGTATAGTACAGGGAGCTACAGTTAATATCTTTTAATAGCCTATAATGAAATAGAATCTGTATTCACCTTGCTGAACACCAAAACTAACACAACACTGTAAATCAACTATATTTCAATGATTTTTTTTTAAAACTGAATGAATGTCTGGATGACTATACCTGCTATAAGTAGCATGATTACTGCATGAGAGGCTTCGTGTTTGGCTAGCAGTTGAACTTACTGCTTGCCGTATACATACCTCTCATTTCTCTTGACCAGGGTCCTGATAGAGACCTCTGAGGTTGGAAGCGTCTAATGCTGATACCTTGGCCTGGAGACAATGCAGCCAAATGTAGTTCTGAACTTCCATGAAGAATTCTTCATTCAGGGGAAATCCCAGATGTCTGGTGGTGGGGGCGGGAGAGAGGTGTCACTAAATGGCTAATCTGCTAATCTGATGCACAGTATGAAAACTGTTGGGATATTCATTCAGTCTGATGAGCAGACGCCTTTGGTAAGTGCACTCAAGAGGGACTGGATGCAGCATACCCCACCCCGCAGGGCGATGCTCAGGAAGGTGCCCGAAGTCCTGGCTGGACACAGACAGGCCGATCAGTTATGCAATGTGTGTGCAACTTTGTTGTTGATGCTCAGTCGCCAAGTCATATCTGACTCTTTGAGACCGCATGGACTGCAGCACGCCAGGCTCGCCTGTCCTTCACTATCTCCCAGAGTTTGCTCAGATTCATGTCCATTGAGTAGGTGATGCTACCTAACGATCTCAACCTCTGCTTCTCCCTTCTCCTTTTACCTTCAGTCTTTCCCAGCATCAGGGTCTTTTCCAATGAGTCAGTTCTTCACATCAGGTGGCAAAGTATTGGAGCATCAGCTTCAGCATCAGTCCTTCCAATGAATATTCAGGCTTGATTTCCTTTAGGACTGACTGGTTTGATCTCCTTGCTGTACAAGGGACTCTCAAGAATCTTCTCCAGCGCCACAGCTCAAAAGCATTAATTCTTTGTCACTCAGCCTTTTTTATGGACCAACTCTCACATCTGTACATGACTATGGAAAAACTATAGCTTAGACCATACACACTTTTGTTGGCAAAATGATACAGCTTGGTGATTATGGTCAGTCTTTCTCTGTGCAATGGAAACATCAGATCGTAGATTTTAACAAGACAGTTTAAATGGTGTAAGTTTTTACATTTATTTACTCAAGAATGTAGACTCTAAAAATTTGGCATTTCAACAGAAATGTACATGAAAATTTAAGTGCAAAAGAGTATTCTATGTAAAAAAAACAAACAAAAACAAAAGTGAAGTCGCTCAGTTGTGGACGACTCTTTGCGACCCCATGGACAGTAACCTGCACCAAGCTCCTCCGTCCATGGGATTTTCAAGGCAAGAGTACTGGAGTGGGTTGCCATTTCCTTCTCCAGGGGAAATTCCCAACCCAGGGATCTAACCCAGGTCTCTCACATTGTAGACAGACAATTTACCATCTGAGCCACCAGGGAAGTTGTGTCATTCTAACATAAATGTACATGAAAAAATATAAGTGCAAAAGAGTATTCTATGTAAAAAAAAAAAAAAAAAAAAGGCTCCCTAAATACAAAGGCAGAAAGAGGACCCTGATGGCCTTGTTTGCAGAATCACAGGAGCGCCAGGGTGAAGGGAGATGCATGACACACCTTTTTTACTGTTTTGTTTTTGTTTTCCCAGTACGGCTTTGCTAAAATCCTAGTCTTCGGGTGTATACAGAACTCCTAGCGGAGGTTTCTAATCCCAAAGGGATTTTGGCAATTGTGCCAAAAATTCACTTCTGTGTTGAAGCTTGTACCTGAAAAAGTGAAGATAAACTAATAACTCAGATGTTTATGGATCTCCCTCAAAGTGTCTCAATCTTCCCTAAAACCTGCCAGATGTAAATTCACAATGGCAGAGTGCCTGTGTTCGTTCTAATTAAAACAAGGAGTAAAGTTCACTTTAATGGCTACTGCTTCATATTCAACCTTTGCTGAGTCCAGATCTGATCATGAAGTTGCCTGTCCCTCAGAATCACTCTTTGCATTAGAGTGAGAACCACAAAAGCGCAAGACATACCAAGAGAGGAGGATTTCTAATAACTCCATAAAGAAACTTTTATAAGGGCACAACATCCATCAAGTTGTCACCAATTCTGTGGTTAACACAGAGTTTGAAAAGATCTTCAATAAAGTTTGAAATAAAAAATGTGGTTCTCAAAGCACATTTCAATATATCAACATTCTTCAGGATTTCATCAGTGGTTATTAAAACTGTGTCTGTGATAGGGAAATCTGTTTAAGAATGTGTCACAGCAGTGAATTCCGAGAAGTCCTGAAGACTGTGTGTTGCAGAAACTGGTCTGATGAAAGATTTTAGGCATGCATTAAGATTGAAGTAGTTATTTATAAATTATCAGCAGCAAATTATTGTTATCATATAAATTACTTGCATGATAATAGTCTATTATATAAGTACATTAAACAATAATATTGAGAGACATGAAATCCAGGTGGTCAGCAACCACTGACAATGGAATTGCTTTCATGAGAAAATGAGCAGTAGAATTTCTGAGAAAATCAGAAAATACATATATCCAATTCAGTTCAGAATTTAAATTAAAGAATGGAAAAATAAAACTTGCAACAACATAATTCCAGAAAAATTACCAAACTCATCTCAAAAGTTTAACAATTGGATTAAGTTTTATCATCCACTATATCCAAGCTGATGGAGAATAATGTGATCAATGACTCATTTGTATCACAGAGGCTCTGCACACATTTGATCTCCAACAGTGTACCTGCGCATCCAGTGGCATTGGTTCTGTGGTTCTTGGAACGTGGAATGTTGGAGATCCACTGCATCTTGCTCCAATCACTCTCCCTGAGTGTTATCTTTGAATCAGGATACACTCAGTGACTCACATGCTGTATACTCAAGGGGGTTAACCGGAAACCATCAGAGATAAGATGCAATTGTGGATTGGAGCAACACTTCTGGGCAGTTCCAAGCTCAAAGCCCAGTGGAGGAGGTGGGTATAGAACAAATTTGAGCAACACCACCAGTATAAAACCGCAGAACCAGGGACCCCCTCCAGGCAGGGCAGTCAATGGAAAACCTTCTCTTCAGACAGCAGAGCAGATTGGATTCACTGAATTCATCCTCAAACTGGACAGACCACCACGTGGTCAATGAACATTATATTCATGCTGAGATGCTTCACAGCCCAAGGGAGCTGTCAGAAGCTGGCAAAGCTCGTCTTTGGCAAGTTTGTTAAGAGACCACACTTGAGCACTAAGACTAGAGAAATGTAACTGGACCAGAACAATTCTGACACATTTCCTGTCAGGAAGGTTCCAGTGAGGGTAGAAGTAGACTTCAGAACAACCAGAAGATTGAGGAACAAATGTCCCAGGAAATGTAGAGGGGACTTAAATACAGCGGAACTATGAAGTCGCATCTGTAAAACGCTAGATTCCAGGTCCTAGGCTGGGTGTTTGGCATTGTAGCTGTGCACTGGTCTGATTCATAAAGCACATCTCTCAACATTTTACAAAATCCCAGGTATTTCCCAAATAGCTGTATTGAGATATAATTGATATATTATAGAAGTCATTCATTTAAAGTGTAAGATTCAGTGGATTTCGGTATGTTCACCACATTGGCAACTATCAGCAAAATGTAATTTCTTTCGCTTAACCTTATATTGCCAACTTTCACCCATATGGTAGCACGTATCAGGACTTAATTTCTCTTGCTGTCAAATGAAATTCCATTATGTGTCAGCTGTACTTACCCACTCACCAGCTGAGAGACACACGGATTGCTTCCACTTTTTGGATACTTTGGTAGTACGGTTCTGTTGTTTGCTGTCGTTCATTCCCTAGGTGGGGTCTGACTCTTTGCAACCCTATGGACTGTAGTGCACCAGGTTTCCCTGTGTTTCACTACCTCTTGGAGTTTGCTCAAACTCATGTGCATTGAGTCGGTGATGCTATCCATCCATCTCATCCTTTGTCACTCCCTACCTACATTTGCACTCCCCTGGTGGCTCAGAGGGTAAAGCGTCTGTCTACAATGCATAAGACCTGGGTTAAATCCCTAGGTAGGAAGATTCCCTGGAGAAGGAAATGGCAGCCCATTCCAGTACTCTTGCCTAGGAAATCCCATGAACAGAGGAGCCTGGTGTCCATGGGGTTGCAAAGAGTCGGACACGACTGAACAACTTCAAGTTCACGTTCACCTACATTTAAGTTCAAGTTTCTTGTGTATCTACGTTGCCATCTGTATTGGATAAATATCTAGAAACAGAATTTCTGAGATTATATGTTAACTCTATCATTAAGATTTTGAGGATCTGCAAAACTCTTTTATTTAGTGGCTTCACTATTTTGCATTTCCACAATCTAATTACAAGTCTGAATATTTCTCTGTATCCTCATCAACACCTGATACCGTCTGTCTTTCCCATCATACCCATCACAGTGAGTGCAAAGGGGTATTTCTTTGTGATTTTATTTTGTATGATTCTATTTAATGAGACATTTCAATATAACATTCTTATTTAAAAATCACTTTTCCTTTAATTCTCTGAACATATTTATGATAGCCTCATTGAAGTCTTTGCCTCTTAAGGCCAACACCTGGGTCCTCTCAAAGTCAGCCTATATTGTAGCTTTTTTTTTTTTTCCTGTAAGTATAGATCACATTTTACTGTTTCTTTGCAAGGCTTGTGAAATTTTGCCATTGTTGAAAATTAGACAGTGTACAACCTGGTGCAGCAGCTGTGGATACAAATTCTTCCCTGAGCCTTGCTGATGGAGTTGAGGTTTGTTTTCTTCCTGTTATTTGTCTAGAGGATGGCTGGACTAATTCAGTTATACCTTCCTCTCTCAGCCTTTAGCTCCTGATGTTGCTCCACAGAATATTCATCTACAGATACAGGATGACTGTTTCTTACCACCACGGAGAGCTGTGGTTTTAACTGGCCCCTCTTGCGTGTCTCTTTCCCTGATTCCCTAGTTAAGCTTCTGGCTGATCTTCCTCCACTGGTATCACACTAAACTGTTAGCTTCAACTAATTGCTAGGAGTCTAGTAGCTGTCTCAATGATGTCCTGTGACACAAATTACTCCACAACCCATCCAGTGAAATCTGAGGCCCATGGAAAGACAGGGTGCTTGATGCTCTCGCATACCCTCAGAGGGTTTTTCTTGACCACTTCTTCCCTTGTTCCTTCTGTTAAACTTCTAGATGGTCGACTCTTTTTTTCTGTTGCAACTGTTGGCTTAATAGTTCATCACCAAGATCTGCATTGTTTTCAACAAAAACTTTAGGCATGAACCTTTAGGCATAATCTGTTCCAAATGAAAGTGAAGTCATTCTACTTGAAGAACGCTTATAGAGTTCTCTTCTTTTCTTGTGGCCTTCTTACCCCACCTCACAGAATCTTTGCATGACTGCACTGGGGTTGAGGAGAGAGACAGTGGTCCCCCTCTTCCAGAGTGAACTTCTTCATATATGACTTGAGTAATAGGAGCCCCAGTATCTTGATTTGCCTATCCTAGCACTCAACCCAGGGTAAGGAGTGAGAGCCCAGTATTCTTGACATTCTATATCTAAGTTGGAGTTTATATCCTACAAAATGAGGATTGTTGGAGGAAGGATTATCCAGTCCAATTGGCTGTACCTTCCTGAAATATAGCTTCTACATATTGAAGTTGCACAGAATGAGATATGAGGTTGATTCACCCCTTTCAGCAAGAAAATGTACTCTAGACTGGTATCCCAGAGGGAAAAGTTATATCCATTTTCTTAGTCATAAACACCTGGAGTATAGCTTGAAAGGAAGATGGGAGAGGGTCATGACTCAAATGCAACAGAATCTCTCTGTTATTGTTGACAGGTAGATTTTCTTAAGTGTTTCTCTATTTTGTATACAACAAATGCCTTTAAGACAACCCCCAGATATTTTAATACTTTTTTCATAATTTTCACCGGTTAAATGGGTGTTTCACTGCTGATCATGTTCATCAGCTTTCTCTCACTGCCACTCAAGAATGGAAGTATAAGACTTTTTCTGAAAAGAGAAATTGAGTTGGAAAGACCTATGTGAGAACAGTTTTGTATGATTCCAACACTGGTGTACCAAAATTACTATGAAAACCTCAGCTTTTCACTTTGTGAAAGAGAACTAGAGCAAAATTTACTTAAGGATTTCAATTCACACCCAAAAGTAGTAGTCACATATGGTGACAACCCTTAGAAATGACATAGTCTTTTTGGTACCATGGTAATATCAATTAAATTATAGTCTTGTTTAGTTGATGCTAAAGCTGAAACTCCAGTACTTTGGCCACCTCATGCGAAGAGCTGACTCATTGGAAAAGACTCTGATGCTGGGAGGGATTGGGGGCAGGAGGAGAAGGGGACGACAGAGGATGAGATGGCTGGATTGCATCACTAACTCGATGGACATGAGTCTGAGTGAACTCTGGGAGTTGGTGATGGACAGGGAGGCCTGGCGTGCTGCGATTCATGCGGTTGCAAAGAGTCGGACACGACTGAACAACTGAACTGAACTTAGTCACTAAGTTGTGTCCGATTCTTTTGCAACTCCATGGACAGCAGCCGGCCAGCCTCTTCTGTCCATGAGATTTCCCTGGCAAGAATACTAGATTGGGTTGCCATTTATTTTTCCAATAGTATTGTATTAACATGGAGAATTATTACTTCAAGAAATAAAGCACTCCTAATTTTCCCTCGTTATTTAGCAATTGGGCATTCTCTTCAAAGTCAACCTCAAAAACTGTGACATTAATTTAAATACATTGTTTTTTCTGTGAAGAAAATTCCTAGGTCCCATGTGTTACTGGACATTTTGCTCTAGTCCAAAACTATCCATGTGCTCTTGGAAATATCCAGGAGCTGCAGGAAGGCTCATTAGAAAGGAATTAGAGTCCACTCCAGCTGAAGCTCCAATACTTCAGAAGCCACCTGATGCGAAGAGCCAACTCATTGGAAAAGACCCTGATGCTGGGAAACATTGATGGCAGGAGGAGAAGAGGGCAGTAGAGGATGATATGACTGGATGACATCACCGAGTCAATGGACATGAGTTCAACCAAACTCCAGGAGATAGTTAAGGACAGGGGAAACGTGTGCTGCAGTCCCTGGGGTCGCAAAGAGTCGGACACGACCTCGCGACTGAACCACAAGTCCATCAAGTGTCTACACAGCCTTTCAGTGTTGTCTCTGCTATTCTGAGCCTGTCTTCACCAATGAGTAGTGCCAGTTTTAAGTTGCGATGTCTGAATATGTGCAGAGTGGTGTTAAATTATAAGTCCCCAATTGCCGCTGGTTCTCAACTCTTACACCCAGATGAGTTCTCTTCTGTCTTCTCTTCTTTACATCACATTTGGTTTTCCAAATAGTTAGGAACACCATGCAACACCACTGAAACCTGTCGTTATGGTCCTAGGGCCAGCTAAAGGATCTCAGTCAGTTCAACTCAGTCACTCAGTACTGTCCTACTATTTCCAACCCCATGGACTGCAGCATGCCAGGATTCCCTGTCCATCACCAGCTTCCAGAGCTTGCTCAAACTCATGTCCATCAAATCAGTGATGCCATCCAACCATCTCATCCTCTGTCGCCCCCTTCTCCTCCTGCCTTCAGTCTTTCCCATCATCAGAGTCTTTTCCAATGAGTCAATTCTTTGTTTGCCTCAGGTGGCCAAAGCACTGGAGTTTCAGCTTCAGCATCAGTGTTTCCAATGAACATTTAGGACTGATTTGCTTTAGGATTGAATGGTTTGATCTCCTTGCAGCCCAAGGGATTCTCAAGAGTCTTCTCCAATATCACAGTTCAAAAACATCAGTTCTTTGGCCCTCAGCTTTCTTTATGGCCCAACTCTCTCATCCATATATGACTACTAGAAAAACCATAGCTTTGACTAGACAGACCTTCATCAGTAAAGTAATGTCTCTGTTTTTTAAAACTCTGTCTAGGTTTTTCATAGCTTTTCTTCCAAGGAGCAAGTGTCTTTTAATTTTATGGCTGCAGTCACCATCTGCAGTGATTTTGGAATTTAAGAAAACGAAGTCTTTCACTGTTTCCTCTCTTTCCCCGTCTATTTGCCATGAAGTGATGGGACACGATGCCATGATCTTAGTTTTTTGAATGTTGAGTTTTAAGCCAACTTTTTCACTCTCCTCTTTCACTTTCATCAAGAGGGTTTTTAGTTCCTCTTTGCTTTCTGCTGAGGAAGCAGAAAGTGATCTCATCCTATGTGAATTATTATCACAACCATGCTGGGTGTGTCTCACAGCTCCTCATCCTCTGAGATAGACTTCCCAGCAGGCTAAGTATGTCCAGGTCCCATGGTTCTGAGAGCAGCATCTGAGAAGTGTTTCCTTCTCACTGATGTCATGAAAGATCTAGTGAACCAAGGGCTCTGTTGTTTTTTCCGAAACCCTGCTGTGGCTGCCCATCTCCTGGAGATCTCATTTGTTGAACAAGGAAGTCTGATGTTAGACGATGGGCATGAGAGAGAACAGGTACTTGAATTAGTATTTCTGAGATGTCCTCTGCAAAAATTAAACTACCATTTAAAATCCTTATTATGCCCATGGAACATACATCCCACAGATGAGTTCCTAAAGTTTAAAGCATTTCCCTCTTTAATGTACTTGAACTTTTGAGAGAGAGGCATTACCTTCCAGGTCTGTATCTTATCAAGGCTTTGGAAACATGAATGTTCTTATTTCTATGAGTTCTGAAACAAGCCACAACATTTAAAAGTTGCCAGATTCTACTCTGGTTTATCTGAAAACCATTTTGTTAAAAAAGGGTGTCAGCTAGTCAGAGATGTGGGCATTTCTACTCCTGAAAATCCTTTCACATTGACCATGATTTGCCATAACAACCAATAGCGAGGGCCTGAATCAAAATCCATGAAAGAAGGGAGGTGGCCGAATGTTCTGAATGATGACAGAAACCTCACCTTATTAACGATTTCTTAGAGATGTAGAATTAGCTGATCAGTTCCTGTACAGCTGCATGCTGAAAAATAAATAGGATGGAGGAGATTGGCATCCTGTAGCCTTTAGTCTCTATTTTCTTATTTATTTGTTTTGCATGTTAACATCATTCTTATTTTACACTCGAGGAATCTAGTGCATGAAGTTGGCTGTGCTGGTCCACATGGCATTAATACTATCAGAACAAATTTGGCGTTACTCTTCTGACTTCCTGTCTCACGTTTGGATGTGGAGTGAACGCAGGACCTTCTTACTACCCCCAGAGGCCCCAGTGCCACTGGGAAAGTCCCTTTGGAAGAAGTCCAGCAGGAAAGCAGGTGTGATAAGGCTCCAGGCAGGAAACCTCGCCCTAGGTGTTGTCCCCCGGAACAAGCAATTGTTTGTGAGGTGAGATTCTGCCTCCCTCCCTCCCTTGTGAAGCCAGTGGTGGTGGTGGTTGTTTAGTCACTCAGTAGTGTCCGATCTTTGGGACCCACTGGACTATAGCTGAAACTCCAGTGCTTTGGCCACCTGATGCAAAGAACTGACTCACTGGAAAAGACCCTGATGCTGAGAAAGATTGAAGGCAGGAAGAGAAGGGGACGACAGAGGATGAAATGGCTGGATGGCATCACCGACTCGATGGGCATGAGTTTGAGTAGGCTCCAGGTGTTGGTGATGGACAGGGAATCCTGGTGTGCTGCAGCCCATGGGGTCGCAAAGAGTCAGGCACAACTGAGCGACTGGCCTGAACTGGACTGTGGCCTGCCAGGCTCCTCTGTCCACGGGATTCTCCAGGCAGGAACACTGGAGTGGGTTTCCATTTTCTCCTCTAGGGGATCTTCCTGAGGGATGGAACCCACGTCTCCTGCATTGCAGGTGACTCTTTACCAGTGAGTCACCAGGGAAGCCCCTCGGATATTCTTTAAAGCTGTGCTATTCCTTTCACACCTTCCTCAAAATACTCCTTCCCTCTGAACCCATGTCCAGTGCAGGGTACTGTCTTAGGGTCAGGCCTTTGGTCCAGTTTGGTGGCTCATGTGTCTCTTCCGTCTGCTGTAAAGGACCACCTCTCTTTCCCCTTGACCCTGGGTGACCCCTATTCCCAGTGTTCATGGAAGAGGACCAGGATGGGCCCTCTCTTTGTGTGGTTTCCAGTTTACTTCTGATAATAAGAATATTTACTTGATGCTTTTTCCTGTCACATATCATGTGATTCTTGCCGAGACACTGTGAGTGAGATATGATTATTTTCCTCCTTTAACAGAAGGAGAAATGAAGTTTTAAATAATTCAGGGTCTTAGAGCAGGAAGAAGGCACATACTCAGCATTTTATAAGTAAATATATATTTACATGCATATGTAATTTACATGGGGCTTCCCAGGTGGCTCTAGTGGTAAAGAACCTGTCTACTAATGCAGGAGATGTAAAAGATGAGGGTTCGATTCCTGGGTCAGCAAGATCCCCTGGAGGAGGGCATGGCAACCCACGTCAGTATTCTTGCTTGGAGAACGCCATGGACAGAGGAGCCTGGTGGGCTACAGTAAGTACACAGGGTTGCAAAAAGTCAGACACAACTGAAGCAATTAAGTATGCACACATGCATAATTTACATGGAAGGAAGGAGAGGAGAAAGAAAAGAATTATAAACTATACCAGGTATCTGAGACTCTCATCTCTCCCTGTTCAGTGGTACCATGGCCCAGTGATTTCCTGTATCGCCTTGCTAGCAAGGACCCAGGGAGAACTGAAGCATATTGGTCCCTATTACCTGAAACATCACCGTGCACCCAGGAGACGCAGAGAGTTAAGTATAATATGTTAGAAACATGAAACCGATGTATGAATGGAGAGTGGGAAAGTGAGATCTGACTAGGAAAAGAAACTTTAAATATTGCCGTGTTATCATCTACTTTAGGGCTCTTTAAAAACACGTTGGCAGGAGCCCTGAGAAGTCTATCCACATTACCGTGAATTCCACTTAGATTGTGCTGGGGATTAGTGTGCATCGAAACCAAGCCCTCATCCCGTGTGGAGCGGCAAACACTCACTGCAGCCTCGTTTCCACTAATCTGGGGCTGCTGAGTGATCTTTGATCACACCAAGTATTACAGATGGGAAAGTACTCTTTTCAAATCCCCAACGTGTTTCCAACTGTCAATAAAATCCTTCTTAAGTGTCAGAAGCAATTCTCTGGTTTACACTTACACTGCTAACCATGGCAGCACGTTTCAGTACTTCTAAAGCAAAACAACAACCCAATGGCACAACCATGGCCATAATTCTGACAGACACACTCACCCTCAGCTCTAAAGGCGTCAGGGATGCGCTTCTAAAAATTGCCATTTGTGTTAACTTCACTTTAAAGATTAGGTGTTTCACTCGGAAATACCTTATCTGGGAGGCAAAACAACCCCTACTCCAAGCCCTCGAATTAAACAAACCAATCACACAGGTGACATGTCGATCCAGATGTTTAAATTCGCACAGAAAGTGCAGCCTCCCTAGTTCCTAGAACGTGCGATAAAAATTTTAATATTTGGAAGCGTGTGAACAAAGGGTGTCTTACATTTTAAAGATGATCTCAGTGAAATTGGATCCTTCCCCATAAATTATACAAGAGGATGGTTTGCAGTAATTGCTGTAATAAAGTAGCCGGTAGAAAGAAGCACGGGTCCCTTAACCAGATAAAATAAGCAATTACCCCGGCCATCAGAAACCCCGTCAATGGGGAGGTTGTCTGTGTCAGAACAGGGCCTGCAAACCCTGTTGCGTTTAAGCGTCTGAGGCCTTGGCCCGATTATCTTCCAGGATGTGCATGTTTAATAAGCTTCTCCAGCAAATGAAGGGGGAACGTTTCTGGCAAAATGAAAGATGGTGATAAACTGCTTCCGGATGATTAATTCACGAAGACCCTTCATCACACAGCGAAGACATATGCCCATCTTCCCTGTTGTCCCCTTGGAGATTTTCCTACTAAACGTATGTGCATATTTTTCATGGCCACTGATATTTGAATTGCAGCATGCCTCCATGCAGAACATGAAACACTTCAAACTGCATAATGCTGACTAAATTATCAGGTCTCCAGTGGCCTGAGGTAGCAATCGCCATAATAATGAGTGTGCTTAAGTGGTTTGTGTAGGTCTCCTCAGCTCTGTAGCTTTAATGCCCAGACTTATTATGAGGTTGGTTTTTTTTCCCCTCCTTTCCAGGCGAGAGATGGTCTCTCAACATCACTGGCCATTTTGAGTTGGGGAACATGCAATGGCCTGCCTCTATGAATGACAGTGAAAGCCAACTGATAATCCCAGTTTCATCAAACAAAACAGGCACTTGACATCTTTCCATCTACTGTTATTCCATTTTGTTTAAACAGAGGTGTGGCTCAGACAGTAAAAAAAAATAAAAAAAATCTGCCTGCATCGCGGGAGAATCTGGTTTGATCCCTGGGTAGGGAAGATCCCTTGAAGAAAGGAGTGCTTATTCTTGCCTGGAGAATTCCGTGGACAAAAGGAGCCTGGTGGACTACAGTCCAGGGGGTCACAAACAGTCAGACGCAACTGAGTGACTAACACGTTCACACCTTTAATGACTGAAACACATTCCCGTTGGGAGCTTAGGGGACTTTAAGTGACTTTGCCCACCTGTACACCCAGAACTGGTGCCTCAGCCTTTAGTGATTTCTCAAAATTTGAGATATTTTGCACAAATCGTTTGTTGAAAAAAAAATGAAAATCTACCCCAAAAGTGAACACATGCATTTATTACTTTAGTAATTTAAAGAGTCTTTTAAAAATCTGGTGTTTTTTAAAACAAAAAAACCTGATGTTATTCTAGTCTTGCTACATGGCAGAGCCAATTTACACACTTTTCAGCATGGGGTTGAGAGAAAGATCTGGGCTTGCCCAGGAAAATAAGCAAGGCCCATTCAATCAACTGTTCAGCCAGTCAGTCCCTCTGAGTCTAACCCAAGAGCTCGCTCTCCCTCCCACTCTGCTGGAATCTCTCAAGACCTTCTTCTTCTCAGTGAGCAACCCCAGGAAAGCATTTCTTATTCACTGTCCCTAAGTCCCATTCCCGGCCCTGCCTCCTCCACAACCTACACCCTTAATTCTCTGTTTCTTTATCTACCCTTTCCTCGGCAAACTTCAAGGGGTTTCTGTGTAGGAGTTCATAGCCAGGTGTTGTTGGAAAAGCAGGATAGAATATTTGCTTCATGTCTTTTTCATGTTACTGTTTTTTTGGGAATAGGTGATATGTGAACATTTTTCAAAAGTCAAATGACTCTGAAGAGTAGGCAGTTGAAGTGCAACCTCCTGTCCACACACCAGTGATTTCCTCTACAGATGTGTCCATAACTGCCAGGCTTAAGACATCTTTTAAGACAGATTCCTAGAGCTAGAGCTGCTGAGTAAAAGGCCTCATGCATTTACATACATGCAACCCTATGTTCCCTGGAGGAAGAAATGGCAACCCACTCCATCATTCTTGCCTGGAGAATCTCATGGACAGAGGAACCTGGTGGGCTATAGTCCGTGGGTTGCAAAGAATTGGGCACAACTGAGTGACTAAACAGCAAACAACCTATCAGAAGAATGGATAAGAAAGATACAGCGCACACACACACACACGTACGTACAATGGAATATGTAAAAATAATGAAATAAAGTCATTTGCAGCAACTTGGAGGGACTTAGAGATTATTAAACTAAATGAAGTAAGTCATACAGAGAAATACAAATACATCACTTATATGTGCAATCTAAAAAAAGGATACAAATGTATATGTTTCAAAGCTATTCTCTCAAATCATCCCACCCTCTCCTTCCCCAACTGTGTCCCAAATCTGTTCTCTATGTCTGTGTCTCTTTTGCTGCCCCAAAAGGAAGATCATCAGTGCTATCTTTCTAGATTCTATATATATGTGTTAATATACAACATTTGTCTTTCTGAATTACTTCACTTAGTATAATAGGCTCTAAGTTCATCCACTTCATTAGAACTGACTCAAATGTGCCCCTTTTTACAGCTGAGTAATATTCCATTGAGTATATGTCCCACAACTTCCTTATCCATTCATCTGTCAATAGACATCTGCTGCTGCTGCTAAGTCGCTTCAGTCATGTCTGACTCTGTGCAGCCCTATAGACCGCAGCCCACCAGGCTCCCCCGTCCCTGGGATCCTCCAGGCAAGAACACTGGAGTCAGTTGCCATTTCCTTCTCCAATGAATGAAAGTGAAAAGTGAAAGTAAAGTCACTCAGTCGTGTCCTACTCTTAGTGACCCCATGGACTGCAGCCCACCAGGCTCCTCTGTCCATGGGGTTTTCCAGGCAAGAACTGGAGTGGATTGATATTGCCTTCTCTGCAAGAGACATCTAACTTGCCCCAATTCCCTAGCTATTGTAAACAGTGCTACAATGAATATTGGGATGCATGCATTTTTTTAGTTATGATTTCCTCATGGTATATGCCCAATAGGTAGCCAGTGGGAATTTGTTGTATGACGCAGGAAACCCAAAGCTGGTGCTCTGTGGCAACCTAGAGGGGTGGGGTGGGGAGGGAGATGTGTGGGGGGTTCAAGAGGGAGGGGACATGTGTATCCCTATGGCTGACTCATGTTTATGTATGGCAAATCCATCACAATTTTGTGAAGTAATTATCTTCCAGTTAAAAATGATTTTTTAAAAAAAAGATGCAAATGAACTTATTTACAAAACAGAAATAGACACACAGACATAGAAAACAAATTTATGGTTACCAATGGGGAAAGAGGGAAGGGATAAATTCGGAGGCTGGTATCAAAATATCAGTTCAGTTACGTTCAGTTCAGTCGCTCAGTGGTGTCCGACTCTGCAACCCCATGAATTGCAGCACGCCAGGCCTCCATGTCCATCACCAACTCCTGGAGTTCACTCAGACTCACGTCCATCAAGTCAGTGATGCCATCCAGCCATCTCATCCTCTGTCATCCCCTTCTCCTCCTGCCGACAATCCCTCCCAGCATCAGAGTCTTTTCCAATGAGTCAACTCTTTGCATGAGGTGGCCAAAGTACTGGAGTTTCAGCTTTAGCATCATTCCTTCCAAAGAAATCCCAGGGCTGATCTCCTTCTGAATGGACTGGTTGGATCTCCTTGCAGTCCAAGGGACTCTCAAGAGTCCTCTCGAACACCACAGTTCAAAAGCATCAATTCTTCGGCACTCAGCTTTCTTCACAGTCCAATTCTCACATCCATACATGACCACTGGAAAAACCATAGCCTTGACTAGATGGACCTTTGTTGGCAAAGTAATGTCTCTGCTTTTGAATATGCTATCTAGGTTGGTCATAACTTTTCTTCCAAGGAGTAAGTGTCTTTTAATTTGATGGCTGCAGTCATCATCCGCAGTGATTTTAGAGCCCCAAAAAATAAAGTCTGACACTGTTTCTGCTGTTTCCCCATCTATTTCCCATGAAGTGATAGGACCAGATGCCATGATCTTCGTTTTCTGAATGTTGAGCTTTAAGCCAACTTTTTCACTCTTCTCTTTCACCTTCATCAAGAGGCTTTTTAGTTCCTCTTCACTTTCTGCCATAAGGGTGGTATCATCTGCATATCTGAGGTTATTGATATTTCTCCCAGCAATCTTGATTCCAGCTTGTGCCTCCTCCAGCCCAGTGTTTCTCATGATGTATTCTGCATAGAAGTTAAATAAGCAGGGTGACAATATACAGCCTTGATGTACTCCTTTTCCTATTCGGAACCAGTCTGTTGTTCCATGTCCAGTTTAACTGATGCTTCCTGACCTGCATACAAATTTCTCAAGAGGCAGGTCAGGTGGTCTGGTATTCCCATCTCTTGAAGAATTTTCCACAGTTTATTGTGATCCACACAGTCAAAGGCTTTGGCATAGTCAATAAAGCAGAAATAGATGTTTTTCTGGAACTCTCTTGCTTTTTCAATGATCCAGCAGATGTTGGCAATTTGGTCTTTGGTTCCTTTGGCTTTTCTAAAACCAGCTTGAACATCAGGAAGTTCATGGTTCATATATTACTGAAGCCTGGCTTGGAGAATTTTGAGCATTACTTTACTAGCGTGTGAGATGAGTGCAATTGTGTGGTAGTTTGAGTATTCTTTGGCATAGCCTTTCTTTGGGATTGGAATGAAAACTGACCTTTTCCAGTCCTGTGGCCACTGCTTAGTTTTCCAAATTTGCTGGCATATTGAGTGCAGCACTTTCACAGCATCATCTTTAAGGATTTGAAATAGCTCAACTGGAATTCCATCACCTCCACTAGCTTTGTTCGTTGTGATGCTTTCTAAGGCCCACTAGACTTCACATTCCAGGATGTCTGGTGAGTAATCACACCATCGTGATTATCTGGGTTGTGAAGATGTTTTTTGTATAGTTCTGTGTATTCTTGCCACCTCTTCTTAATATCTTCTGCTTCTGTTAGGTCCACACCATTTGTGTCCTTTATCGAGCCCATTTTTGCATGAAATCTTCCCTTGGTATCTCTAATTTTCTTGAAGAGATCTCTAGTCTTTCCCATTCTGTTGTTTTCCTCTATTTCTTTGCATTGATTGCTGAGGAAGGCTTTCTTATCTCTTCTTGCTATTCTTTGGAACTCTGCATTCAGATGTTTATATCTTTCCTTTTCTCCTTTGCTTTTCACTTTTCTTCTTTTCACAGCTATTTGTAAGGCCTCCCCAGACAGCCATTTTGCTTTTTTGCATTTTTTTCCCATGGGGATGGTCTTGATCCCCGTTTCCTGTACAATGTCATGAACCTCAGTTCATAGTTCATCAGGCACTCTATCTATCAGATCTAGTCCCTTAAATCTATTTCTCAGTTCCACTGTATAATCATAAGGGATTTGATTTAGGTCATACCTGAATGATCTAGTGGTTTTCCCTACTTTCTTCAATTTAAGTCTGAATTTGGTAATAAGGAGTTCATGATCTGAGCCACAATCAGCTCCCGGTCTTGTTTTGTTGACTGTATAAAGCTTCTCCATCTTTGGCTGCAAAGAATATAATCAATCTGATTTCAGTGTTGACCATCTGTATCAAAAGATACACACTACTAAATATAAAATTCCTTGGCGGCTCAGATGGTAAAGAATCTGCTGCAATGTGAGAGACTCAGGTTCAATCCCTGAGTGGGGAAGATCCCCTGGAGACGGGAATGGCAACCCACACCAGTATTTTTACCTGGAGAATTCCATGGACAGAGGAGCCTTCTAGGGTACAGTCCATGGGGTCACAAAAGAGTCAGATATGACTGAACGACTAAAAACTTTCACTTCTTCACTTCTTTCCAGATATAAAATAATTGACAAGGGTTTACTGTATAGCACAGAGAATTATACTCAATATCTCAAAATAACTTAAAATGGAAAATAATGTTAAAAAAGAATATACATATATACATTTATATGTACATATGTATAACTGAATTATTTCACCGTACACCTAAAACTAATACAACATCATAAAACAACTATATTTCAATAAAAATTTTTACAATAAAAAATAAATTAATTAAAGGATGTGTGGACAAATTACCCTCTACAAATTATACCAACTGATCCTTCAGATAAGTCCTCAAGGGTGGCTGTTATTCCACATTCACCAAGAAAATGTTTTCAAGCCTTTAAATCTTTGTCAATCTGATCATATGAGAAGAAATATTTTGTTTTAGTTTAGTTTTCCACTTATTTTTAATGAGTAATTTGAGTATTGTTTCATATACTAAAGAATGCTCACGTTTCTTTTTCTAAAACTCTCTACATTCTTTGATACGTTTTCCATTGTGTTCATCTTTGTACTACTGATTTATGGAATTTTCTTATATCTTACCCCTTTGACATTAGTTATGAATATCTTCCTCCATCTGTCATTTGGCTTTTAACTTTGTTTGTGGTGTTTTTATACTAGGCATATTTTATTTAATATAGTGAAATTTATCAATCCTTATCTTTTATGGCTTCCAAGCTTTTTGTCACATTTAAGAAAATCTTTCTGATTCTGAGATGATATTTTTGAAATATGCTATGCACTATAGTATTCTTATGATTTCACATTACTTTTACAGTAAGTGTGTGAAAGCAAAAGGAAAGGAAAGAGTTAGTCACTCATTTGTGTCCCGCTCTTTGTGACCCCATGGATGGTAGCCCACAAGGCTCCTTCATCCACAGGATTCTCCAGGCAAGAATACTGGAGTGGGTAGCCATTCCTTTTTCCAAGGGATCTTCCTGACTCGGGGATCAAATCTGGGTCTCCTGCGTTGCAAGCAGACTCTACTGTCTGAGACTTTGAGCTTTATGTTGGTGAAGAAGATGAGGTAATCATCTCACTTTATTATTTTTTGTATTGTCTATTCAGACAATACAAAGTTTGCCATTGGCTGAATAATTATATTTTCTCCCATTAACTTATAATATCACCTTTATCAATCCTAACAATACCCATTTTATAGATGAGAAAATGTAAGCATGATGTTTTGAAGCATCTTACTGAAAGTTTCATGAGAGGTAAATTTGAACTAACCATCTGCCTTTTATTTTTATTTTCTCTGCTACACTTTCCTTAACTTTATTTTATTTTTGCTTCCTTACTAATTATATAGCTTTTTTCTATGAAGAACTGATACAGATGCACTAATGTCTCTCATAATTATGGAATTTCTATCATTACATTGATGTATACAAATTTTACTTTATGATTATAAAAATATTTGCATATTATACAAAATTATTTCTAATCCTCTAACTTTTGATAGACTATATAATTAACTAAGAATGATCCCTGTGTCATACTGAATGCTGTTGTTTTAAACTTGACCTCAGCCTTTATAATGAAAACCTTTCTTTATTGTTTTGACAATATCTTGTTAGCTGCAACTTTTCCTCACATAATTTTAGCTGTGCTTTTGAAGATGTATTTTTGTTTGATTTTGATAGTACTCTCAATCTTTATCATTTTTTGCTTATGAATTTATAATATATAGATGGAACAGATACTAAGTCATTTCGTACAGGGAATGTTTTTTTAATCTTATTTTGAAACTACCCTTGCAAGCTTCCAAGAATGAAGGGGTACTTATATACTGTTATGGACTGAATGTTTGTGTCTCCTCAAAACATGTAGGTTGAAACCCCTACCCCAATGTGACGGTATTATGAGGGTGGACCACTGGGAGGTGATTAGGTTCAGATGAGGTCATGAGGGTCAGGGTGGTGGTGGGGGATCCCATGACAGGGCGAGTGTCCCCATAAAGAGAAAGACAGAGCTCTCTCTCCAGCCAAACTCAAAGGTGAAATCATGAGGCACAGCAAGATGGAGGTCATCTGCAAGCCAGGAAAAGTCCTTCTTATTGTTGTTAAGTTGCTAAGTCATGTTCGACTATTTGTGACTCCGTGGACAACAGCACACCAGGCTCCTCTGCCCTCCACTATCTCCTGGAGTTTGCTCAAACTCATGTCCATGGAGTTAGTGATGCTTTCCAACCATGTCATCCTCTGTTGCCCCCTACTTCTCCTGCCCTCAATATTTCCCAGCATCAAGGTCTTTTCCAATGAGTTGGCACTTCTTCACATCAAGCAGCCAAAGAGAGTCCTTACCAAGAACCAAATCCATCAACATCTTGACCTTGGACTTCTTAGGCTCCAGAACTGGGAGGAAATAAATGTCTCATATAAATGACCCAATTTATGGTATCTTTCTCTAGCTTCCCAAGCTGAGACCACAACAATGCTTATGTTTTTTAAAGCATGATACATATCACATTTTTGAGAATTCTGACATATCCACTGAAGCTATTAGAAACAATCTGAAGTTTGGGGTACACTTTTTTTTTCTCTTTTGTGAAGTTGGGAGAGTGAGAAAGAATCATTTCCATTTGAAACATAAATAGCAGTTTGATATTCTACACTCTGTCACCATGGAGCCAAGACCTGGAATGTTGAGCTTCTGGCATGTTTTTATAGCCTGAAACATTATTTTTAAAAGGTAAAGTCTTATTATTTGTAAATCAGAAGGATGAATGCCCAGTCTTCAGTAGAATACATTCAGGTTTGAAAGGACATTAAGTATTCATGTAGCTCTCCATGTTCTATGGATGGCTGCAAATCTTAAAAACGTCCCTATGCATTAATACTTGAGAAGCTGAAAAATGTCATCCTGACTCACAGCAAAACAAAAGTCCAGCCAGTGTTTGGATGAAGAAAAAATATGGTTCTGGTGACTAAAACTGAGAACTGAGGTAACCAGGTTTCAAGTTGTCTGAAACATAAAAACCAAGCAGCCAAACAACAAACAATAACCACAAACTAAAAAAATCTTTAAGATGGCATGAATTTGAAGCTATATCTAGAAGCTGTAGAATTGGCTGACATATTCAAGACCCATGAAAATTTCTTTGAATTGGATTTTAAGATTCTTTCCACAGAAAGATTTCCATGTTTGTCCCTAGCTTTCGTAATACAAAGGTAATGGTGAAGCAGAAATGCAGCTCACTGGAAGCTTGACTATTGAAGCTTGACTCTGTTTTCATTCCGAATCCCTGATTCTGGTCCACTGAGTCATGAGTTCAGAGAATATGGCTGGAAATTGAGAGACGTGCCCTCTGGGTGAGAGGGACTATGCCTGAGGAAGCCTATCCTTCACAGTAGGAGTGAGCACAAAACCTTTCTCAAGAGATTGCTGAGGGGGCCCACGAGAAAACAGGGGACAGAGAAAGATGTTGGGGGAGAGGGGAGTGGTGCAAGTGGGAAGACCCAAAAGCAGGGAAATTGGGGAATGTGCCCCCTTGGAGGTATAAGCAATAAGCTAACAGTGGAGAGAAAATGAACCTGCTCAATGATTCCAAAAAGGAGCATAAAAAAAGAAGCACAAATGTAAAAGATTAAAAATCAAACAGAAAATTGTGGTTAAGTCCAACCATATCAATAAGCAAATGAAATATAAATGATCTAAACAGAAAAATTAAAGTCAGAGTTTGATGTGGAAAAGAAACCCTCTTTAAACAAAAGGGCTAAAAGACAGCTAAAACTTGATGGGAAAAAATTTACTGAGCAGAAGAAATCTGGAGGGTCTATTTTAATGTCAACGAAAATAGACTTTTGAAACAAAGAATACAGCCTGGATTTAGGGAGACGTTGCATAACTGAAAATAAATGAGTATATGCATAAACATAGCACAGTAACCCTAAATGTGTAAGAATCCAATTATTTAAAATAATAAAAGAAAAATGAACACAACTGAAAGAAACAGAAATCTCTGCAATGATAATTTCAGGCTTCAATTAGCTCTTCTTAATCAATGTATCAGAAAATAAAGAAGAATCCAGAAGATGTACAGCACTGTCAACCAACTTGCTGTAGTTAATACTTAAAGAACACTTAGACCACTTCACCCCCAATGGCAAAAGACAAAGTCTGTTGAAGTATATATGGAATATTCATCAAGGCAAACCATATTCCAGATTATAAAGTGAATCTCAACAAATTTCAAGTCACTGAAATAAAAATAATTCTAATCATAATTGAATTAAGTTTGAAATAAACTGCAGAATAATTTATGAAAAAACTCAAACTCTTGAACATTAAATAAGTCACACTACTCTATATCCCATGGGTTAAAGAGGTAACTAGAAGTGAAACAAGAAAATATTTTTAGTTGAGTGACTACATGAAAAGAAGAAAATAAAATTCCTATAAAACATAACTAAAGCAGTACTGAGGGGGGTATTAACAGCTTTAAAATTTTATATTAAAAACAAGAAATATTTTAAATCAATATTGTACACATCTACCTTAGAAAGTAAAAACGAAGAGCAAGTTAAATTAAAAACAAATTCAAGTAAAAAAAAAAAAGATGAATATTAAAATCAACAAAGCTGATAAGAAACAATGAGAAAATTAGTGAAACTAAAGGCTGTTCTTCAAGAGAATAGAAAGAAATTTGAGTTTTGTAGGAACTGACATACAGAAAATGTCTTTGCTGAGGATCAAGACTAGAGATCCCTTCAAGAAAATTAGAGACACCAAGGGAACATTTCATGGCCACCTGATGCAAAAAAACTGACACATTGGAAAAGACCCTGATGCTGGGAGAGATGGAAGACGGGAGGAGAGGATGTCAGAGGATGAGATGGTTGGATGGCATCACCAACTTGGTGGAAATGAGTTTGAGCAAGCTGCGGGGTTTGGTGATGGACAGGGAAGCCTGGTGTGCAGCAGTCCATGGGGTTGCAAAGAGTCAGACACGAGTGAGCAACTGAACTGAACTGACGATCTAGAAGGTAGTTGACAGTGATATGTTCTATGATCCTCAAGTGAGCTGCGATGAAGGGCTTCCAAGGAAATCTGCAATTCGGCATGTGTGGGTGGTGGAGATGAGGTGTGTCTATTTTTGATGTTTCGATTAAATGTTTTGTTTTAAAACCAAATTCTCTAAACGTTGGCGGGCCCTCGCTGCGTTAGGTTCTTATATCAAATCCAAGTGAAACCAAATCAGTGATGAAATGTCTGTCTGTCGTCTTTGTTGTTCAGTCACTAAGTCACGTCCCAACTCTTTGCAACCCAAAGTACTGCAGCACACCAGGCTTCTCTGTCTTTCGCTGTCTCCCAGAGTTTGCTCAACCTCATGTCCACTGAGTCCCTGGTGAATTGATTCTCTTATTTTTTCTTAAGATGTTATTTTACAAAGGTTTAGAAATACCCTTCCTCCTCCTCTTCTTCTTTTTTCCAATACCACATCTGGTAATAATAACCTGAAATTCAAATTATTTTACCTGCAAAATAATTTCAGGGATGTTTTACCTGGAAAATGTGAGGGTACTCCAAAGTGGTTTATACCCTGAATTCTTACCAAAGTTAGGAAAAGTTTTAAAAAAGAACCCTAGCTGGAGAAGATAACAATAGGCAGGTAGAAATCAAATAGTGTGTATCAAAAGTTCAGAATCTTTGAAGCTATAAGCTACTTTCATTAGTTTATTGCTCACGTAAGTATTAACCAGAAATACAGCAGCTAATCAAAGTGGCAAGCACCACGATGTTTATAGAAGCATAATTTCCAATAAGGGAGAGTTTTCATTTTCTGTAGTTGACAATTAAACTAGGTGACAAGTCTTATGTTGGATCCATGAATTTAAAAGAGTATAATAAAAATCTTCACATTACAATTTCAAAGGAAAAATAATGAAAGAAAATAACATGTAAAAGCTATGTAAAAATGTATATAGGAAAAAGGTTTTCTAATATTAGGTAAACCGTGGACATCTTAGTGCCCTTCCCTCGAAGAAGGCTGGCTAAATTCTCAAGTGTTTTGCAAATTATAATAGTTCCATCAAAAAAGGTGGCCTTTTTCAGTCTTCATCTGCCAGCATCTCTTTCTTCACCAACTACTTTAGGGCTTTCCTGTTGGCTCAGATGGTAAAGAATCTGCCTGCAATGTGTGAGGCCCATGTTCGATCCCTGGGTTGGGAAGATCCCCCTGGAGAAGGGAACGGCTACTCACTCCAGTATTCTTGCCTGGAGAATCCCATGGACAGAGGAGCCTGGTGGGCTACAGTCTAAGGGGATTGCAAAGAGTCGGACATGATGAGCAACTAACACTAACACTGTTTGAGAACAGGTTTTACTAGAAAAGGAAATGGCAACCCACTCCAGTAACTTTACCTGGAAAATCCGATGGATGGAGAAGCCTGGTAGGCTACAGTCCATGGGGTCGCAAAGAGTCGGACACGACCGAGCAACTTCACTTTCACTTTTCACTTTACTCACTCTCACGTTTTCCAGGTAAAACATCCCTGGATGCAAACTGCAAATTATTCTTGCCAGGTTCGGTATTGGAAAGGGGAGATGAGGAAGAAGAGGAGTAGAAGAGGTGGGAGGGAGAGTAGAAGGGGGAAGGTAAATATTTCTCAACCTTTTTAAAAAATAAAACCTTAAGAAAAAATAAAAGAACCAAGAGAAAGACTAAAATGATGGAATTGTTGCCTACAGCTCTGCATGCAAATAACACAAGAGACTATGCAGTGAAGAAAAACTTGTCAGCAGGGTCAAATCCATATGAGACTCTCACTACCACTCAATCAGGCTGTCCTCCAAAGAGAGCCAGCTTAGATCAGCTCACCAGAGTTTATGCACTTTATAAACTGAGCAAGACAAATAGTGTGTTAAGGCTTTATGGACTTGTTATGACAGCTAATTTCACATCGCCTGACATAGTATCTGAGCAAATGTACAGATGTTCATTCATTTCCACTCCACTCTAGATACTGTAAATTGAGTGCCTCTGGAAGTCCAGTCATAATAGCTGACAAACACCCCTGCTACCCACACGAATGAACATTGTAAGTCACCAAGCTTCGACGTGGAAAGTCGGCAGAGAACTCAGGGGCCCATGCATCTTTTTAATGGCTTTATGGCAGAAATCTTGTGTGGGTTTACTATGACAGTCTACCAGGGGACTCAGAGGACATCTAATGAATTAGCCATAACTTTAATTTAAGCGACATAATGCCTGATTAATGAGGGGCCCTGACGCGCCTTTGAGTTTATCACCCTTTCCATGAAGCCACCACTGGGACCCTAGCTTTGTCTTTGTTTCTTCCTTTGCTTTAAAATTATCCTAATTTTAAAAGGATAAAAACCTGTTGTTACTGAACACAGGAGCACACAGTCTTTCCAAAAAGGGGCACACCTGCATCTTCTTCCCTGCTGTGGAAGCCGGCTCATCGTTCCAAACAGATCGTGGGGAAAATGAGTCTCTCCGCACAAGTTGCCATTACTCCATTTCTATTCCCAGGTTAATATTGGTGAGATTTCATCTGTGGTTTGAGATGACAGATGAAAACGTAAAACCTCAAGATAAAATAAAAATTCTAAACCGGGTGAATTTATGAAAGGGAATATGGAATTATCTCACAGCCTATACACCTGAAATTCCATGTAGCTGTGTTAACTGCTTACAATTTTCCATCCATCATTGTATGATGTTTGATTTTCTTGGGGTTTGTTTTGAACATCACTGAAAATAAAGAATCTTTCAGAAGGTTAATTATAGAATGGATCACATCATATATCTGCCATCAATGTAAAAGTTGAAATAATTGTATGACATTAAGGGTAAAATAACAGATCGACAGTCTTGTTGTTTTCCACCAACTTTCATCGGGGTCTCCTGCAAAGGTTTCCATCTTATTCTCATGGTGGTTATCTCCACAAAGATTTTGCAACAAAATAGTATTTGAGCCAACTATTGTTTTGAGGTCAACTGCAGTGAGTGGCTCTATTGTTGTTTAGTCACTAATTCATATTTGACTCTTTTACCACCCCATGGACTGTAGCCCGCCAGGCTCCTCCATTCGTGGGATTTCCCAGGCGAGGACACTGGACTGGGTTGCCATTTCCTTCTCCAGGGACCTTCCTGACCCAGGGATCGAACCTGTGTCTCTGCATGGCAGGCGGATTCTTCACCACTGAGCCCCCGGGGAGGCCCAGATGGCTCTATAGCTTGTTCAACTCATATTTAAAGGTTCCCGTTTTGTTACAAAACAACTGTGGTGAAGAAACTACTCATAGGAAGAGCAGTTTATTTGTTTCTTTTTCTCAAAAAGTCTGTTCTGCATGTTTTCATAGTCAATATTTCTGTGAAAATTATAACCAGAAATCTACTGACCTCACTAACCAGGAAAGAACAGGGTACCAACGAAGGTCACATTAATGACAAAAAACTCAAGTTTTATTTTCCATCAGCTGGCTTGTAGAGCAATGGGTAATGTGTCCTACTACTGAATAAAAATGTTTCCATATGAATTATTCAGATATAATTCCACATTAGCTGTGTTATTTTGTGTCTGAAGCTGTTTCATTGTCATAAATGCCTTAGCTAGAAGTGATTTCAGCAAATGAACTTCAGGGAGCATGGCCGGGTGGTAAGAGGCCATCAGTGGTTCAACATTTGCTGTGTGTGTTGCTACGTTTTGCTTTTTGCTTTGCTTTTACTCCAGAAGGAAGCTTGAAGGTGGAAAGCAGTTATTGAGGTAAAAGTGTTGTTTTGTTCTTGTTATTTTTTTAATAATGTATATTTAAATGCCAATATCCCCAAAACTGAGGCTGTAAGTGGTACCTAAATGTGCACTGTTGTACGCATAGCGTGAGTGAAGAAAACTCCTTGTCATAATGCTGCTTCTCTTGCCTGCAGATACAGGCAACGATAAGCTAAATATGTGTGATGACAGTTATGAAGACAAAGCAAAGTGATAGAGTATAAACTGATGAAAGGTCCCTTTTTTGTAAGATGGTTAACAGGACATATAAGAGCAAAAATGTAGAAAAAAGTAGAAAATGACTTTTAAATATGAGAAATCATACGAATAGCTAATATTTAATAGATAATATTTAAATTTCAAATGTCAGGGATTCTCAATCCCCACCCAACTTTGTGTCAAAACAGTAAATAACCAGATAACATTTAATCTGTCTCAGCATGTCTCCATTTTTAGGTTTGCCTAAATTTGCTGAAGCGTCTTCCTTTTAGGTACATCTATGAAAACAGGATATATGATCTATATGAAATTTAACATGTCTCAGTTGATATTTTTCCTTTCCACTCCTTTTCTTATTTTTCTGAGGGAATATTTTTATAGAGAAATTTTGGGATAAATAATGCATTTTTCGGAGAAGGCAATGGCACCCCACTCCAGTACTCTTGCCTGGAAAATCCCATGAATGGAGGAGCCTGGAGGGCTGCAGTCCATGGGGTCACTAAGAGACAGACACGACTGAGCGACTTCACTTTCACTTTACACTTTCATGCACTGGAGAAGGAAATGACAACCCACTCCAGTGTTCTTGCCTGGGGAATCCCAGGGACGGCAGAGCCTGGTGGGCTGCCGTCTGTGGGGTCGCACAGAGTCAGACACGACTGAAGCGATTTAACAGCAGCAGCGGCAATGCATTTTTGGCAAGAATCACTGAAGATATTGAAGTGGGATTTTTTTTTAATGAAGAAGAGACATTGGAAGATATAACTTTGAGAGGATTGACACGATGATGGTGGTGGTGATGGTGGCAGTGATGATGGTGATGAAGTGACGAGGAGGATAACGGTGGTGATTTTGACAGTGGGGGTGATGGGGGTGGTGGGGGTGATGGTGATAACAGTGTGATGATGTTAATGATGACGGTGGTGATGATGGTGATGGTGATGATAATAACAGTCTTGATGATGTTAATGATGGTGGTGATGATGGTGATGATGATGGTGACGATGGTGATGGTAATAACAATGTGATGATGTTAATGATGACGATGGTGATGATGGTGACGATGGTGATGGTAATAACAATGTGATGATGTTAATGATGGTGGTGATGATGGTGACGATGGTGATGGTAATAACAATGTGATGATGTTAATATGATGGTGGTGATGATGGTGACGATGGTGATGGTAATAACAATGTGATGATGTTAATATGATGGTGGTGATGATGGTGACGATGGTGATGGTAATAACAATGTGATGATGTTAATGATGGTGGTGATGATGGTGACGATGGTGATGGTAATAACAATGTGATGATGTTAATGATGACGATGGTGATGATGGTGACGATGGTGATGGTAATAACAATGTGATGATGTTAATGATGGTGGTGATGATGGTGACGATGGTGATGGTAATAACAATGTGATGATGTTAATATGATGGTGGTGATGATGGTGACGATGGTGATGGTAATAACAATGTGATGATGTTAATGATGACGATGGTGATGATGGTGACGATGGTGATGGTAATAACAATGTGATGATGTTAATGATGGTGGTGATGATGGTGACGATGGTGATGGTAATAACAATGTGATGATGTTAATGATGACGGTGGTGATGATGGTGATGGTGATGATAATAACAGTCTTGATGATGTTAATGATGGTGGTGATGATGGTGACGATGGTGATGGTAATAACAATGTGATGATGTTAATATGATGGTGGTGATGATGGTGACGATGGTGATGGTAATAACAATGTGATGATGTTAATGATGGTGGTGATGATGGTGACGATGGTGATGGTAATAACAATGTGATGATGTTAATGATGGTGGTGATGATGGTGACGATGGTGATGGTAATAACAATGTGATGATGTTAATGATGACGGTGGTGATGATGGTGATGATGATGGTAATAACAATGTGATGATGTTAATGATGACCGTGGTGATGATGGTGATGGTGATGATAATAACAGTCTTGATGATGTTAATGATGGTGGTGATGCTGGTGATGATGGTGACGATGGTGATGGTAATAACAATGTGATGATGTTAATGATGGTGGTGATGATGGTGACGATGGTGATGGTAATAACAATGTGATGATGTTAATGATGACGGTGGTGATGATGGTGATGGTGATGGTAATAACAATGTGATGATGTTAATGATGGTGGTGATGATGGTGATGGTGATGATAATAACAGTCTTGATGATGTTAATGATGGTGGTGATACTGGTGATGATGGTGACAATGGTGATGGTAATAACAATGTGATGATGTTAATGATGCTGGTGATGATGGTGACGATGGTGACGGTAATAACAATGTGATGATGTTAATGATGACGGTGGTGATGGCAGCAATGATAGTGACGATATTAATGACGGTGGTGATGGTGGCAGTGATGACGCTGATGAAGCGATGAGGAGGATAACGGTGATGATTTTGACAGTGGGGGTGATGGTGATGACGTTCATGATGATGGTAAGGATGGTAATTATGGTGATGATGGTGATGATGATGGTGATGAAGGCGATAGTAACAATCGTGATGATGTTAATGATGGTGGTGATGGTAATTATGGTGATGGTGATGGTGATGATGGTGGTGATGATAGTAATGATGGTGATGATGGTGACGACAATAACAATCGTGATGATGTTAATGATGATGGTGATGATGATGAAGGTAATGATGACAATAATGATAGTAATGATGATGATGGTGATCATTCCAAAGTCAACCATATGATTTTCAATATCATTGAAATAATTCAGCAAAAGTAGGATATTATCAACACCAACACATTGGGTTAGTGTTAGTCTTGGAGTCAAGGGCTTGAGGTCTAGCATATGCTCACCATTCTTTACTTGAATAGTCACTGGTATCTTCACTCAAATGGTTTGAATTTTACTTGCCCCCCGTGGACAAGTAGATAACATATACCTGGCCCTCCCACAAGTCACCACAGGTCAGTGGTGGATTCCAAGATTCAGTTGGTAAACTTTGAAGAGCCCAAAGTCCATTCCAGAAAGCCAAGTATGTACACTCATTGATTGGAAGTAGCCATAAAGACAAAAGCATAGCAACATTTGGGGGATTTTGAGGTGAGGGCAGTAAAATGTGAAATAGAAAATATCAGATCCAAATCCTTTTTAAAGATTCTCAAACAATCCTTAGATGATAAATCACTTAAGCTACCATTAACTTCTCTCACAAACTTAGTGTCTGCAAGAAGGAACACAGCATGCATAATAGTTCCAGGAAATATTCACTTTAAAATATGAAAACACATAGATTACTGGATCATTGGTGCTCTTTTTGCTTTGTTTAGAAGCACCCTTTGGAAATATTGAGATGAATTTTATGTATAATTAATCCATAATTGATTCCATTCAAATACTAGGCAACTAGAACTTTTTAATTATGATTACAAGAACTTTTTCTGTACATGTCCTCCTTCTCTGCTCAGTGTTTATAAGAGTTGTTTCATTTTTCTTTTTTTTTTTTTTTATAATCTTGGAATTAAGTAAACTTAATGTTGGCAAGTTGGAAGTTCAAGTAAGAGCAGGTTTGTAGAGACTGGAGAGAAGACTCTTCAGCTTCCTGCAAGGTTCTGAGCCTCACCTGGGGTCAATGGCCTTTCCTTCCTTTCAAGTGATAAAGACCCACTACTGTTGCCCACTCAGGATCTGCTCCTCCCAGCTGCATGGTTTGCAAAATAGGTCAGTCCATCCTGGTGCAGCCCCTGGCTCTGCCTCTTCACAATGGTAGGAGACAGGGAGGCTCCAACATCCTTAGTCATTCCAAACCAACAGACACTGGTCTGCCTCTCGGAACACAGCTCCTACTTCAGAGACATCCTGCTGGAGGATGTGGGGAGGCCACCTGCCCAAGGCCCTCCTCCTGCTGGACCAATTCCTCCAGGCTTAACAGCCTGTGTGCACTTTTGTTACAGAATTCGAGGCATCTCCTTGTTTAGTAGAAGACCGAGTTCTCACTTTGCTTTTTGCTTTCCTGGTTATGAGTTTGTGAAATGAAATTTATCTCCTGTCATATTAATAAACAAGAAATGTCACAGCCATCAATGATCTCTGGCCTCCAGATGTGAATGAGGACTCCCAAATCTGAGACCAAGGGCATGCTGCCACCCACCACACTGACTGTTGAGGAGCTGGGGGAACGCAAGAACCAAGGTGAACAAAGAAGCCGGATTGGCCCCAGATAGCTGAGGTGCATATGAAAGGAGCGAATTCAGTGAGCCCAGAGGCTTGCTCTTCCCAGGCATAAAATGCTAAATTCCTTAACTTGGTACCTGATCTTTGATGTTCAGACAGTCTGCTCCCTTTTTTGCAAAAGTATAGAGCCTGACTTCCCCTCCTGCCTCCTTGGAGTAGTTTTCTCAGGTCTACTGAGATGCTGCCACCCAGGCTGGAGTCCCAAACATTCCCACCAAGTGAAGCAAATCTCTACTTTCAGGTTGTGACTCTATTTTTTAGTCGACATACTCAATGGAGTCAAGAAGAATCTAAAGTGGATAATTTTTTATTCTAATATAATAAACATTTTAAAGTTGCTTCTTAATGTTCTTTGTGCTCTCAGTTCAGTTCAGTTCAGTCACTCAGTCATGTCCAAGTCTTTGCGACCCCATGAATCGCAGCACGCCAGGTCTCCCTGTCCATCACCAACTCCCGGAGTTCACCCAGACTCACATCCATCGAGTCGGTGATACCATCCAGCCATCTCATCCTCTGTTGTCCCCTTCTCCTCCTGCCCCCAGTCCCTCCCAGCATCAGAGTCTTTTCCAATGAGTCAACTCTTTGCATGAGGTGGCCAAAGTACTGGAGTTTCAGCTTCAGCATCATTCCTTCCAAAGAACACCCAGGGCTGATCTCCTTTAGAATGGACTGGTTGGATCTCCTTGCAGTCCAAGGGACTCTCAAGAGTCTTCTCCAACACCACAGTTCAAAAGCATCCATTCTTCGGCACTCAGCCTTCTTCACAGTCCAACTGTCACATCCATACATGACCACAGGAAAAACCATTACCTTGACTAGACGGACCTTTGTTGGCAAAGTAATGTCTCTGCTTTTGAATACGCTATCTAGGTTAGTCAAAAGTTTCCTTCCAAGGAGTAAGCGTCTTTTAATTTCATGGCTGCAGTCACCATCTGCAGTGATTTTGGAGCCCCCAAAAATGAAGTCTGACACTGTTTCCACTGTTTCCCCATCTATTTCCCATGAAGTGATGGGACCAGATGCCATGATCTTCATTTTCTGAATGTTAAGCTCTAAGCCAACTTTTTCACTCTCCACTTTCACTTTCATCAAGAGACTTTTTAGTTCCTCTTCACTTTCTGCCATAAGGGTGGTATCATGTGCATATCAGAGGTTATTGATATTTCTCCCAGCAATCTTGATTCCAGCTTGTGCTTCTTCCAGCCCAGCGCTTCTCATGATGTACTTTGGTTCAGAATAAAGTATAGACTCACAGGAAGCTTCAGAATAGTACATAGATTTCCTTGAAACTTTACCCAGTTTTTCCCAGTGGTGGCATTTTATAAATGTAGTGTAACGTTGTAACCAGGGCACTGACATTAATATAACACAGTGCCTAGACTCCAGGCCAGTACTATACACACTCTGGGGAGTGAGCGTGTGTTGCGTGCCTGTGTCTCCGTGTATGTGCATGTGCTTCTGTGAGGGTGGGGTGGGTACAGCTTTAAGTAATTTGACCCTTTGTATATAGACCTCCACTACCAGTATACAGAACTGCTCCATGCTACCTCTTTATAGTTCCACCTTGTTCTCTGGGAAAATCCCACGTGTTCCCAGTCTCTATATTCTTTGTCATTTCAGCAGGGTTATATAGGTAGAGTCGTGCAGTAGGTAATCTTTTGACATTAACTCTGTCCCTCAGCACAGTTCCCTGGATATTCATCTAGGTTTTTACGTGTGTCAGTACCTGTGCCTTCTTATTTCGGAGGACGATTCTATAGTATGGACATCCCGTGGTTTAACCTTCGCCCATTGGAAAAGCAATGGGGTGTCTCTCGGGTTTTGGCTGTTATCAATAAAGCTGCCATGAACATTCATGTACACATTTCTCTGGGAATCTACTTTTCATTTCTATAGAACAGATATCCTAAGATGTGAATTCTGGATCCTTTGATAAGAATAGATGTACTTTAAAAAACAACAACAACAACTTCCAAATTGTGTCCCAGAGTGTCTGTGCCGTTTTGCAACCCCAGGAGCAGTGTCTGAGTGACCTGGTGTCTCTGCTTCCTCACCAGTGTTTGGGATTGTAGCTTTTCTGGTGGATGTGTGGTGCTGCCATTGTAGCTTCCATTTGCATTTCCTGAATACCTACTGAGGTTGAGCATCTTGCCATGCCATAGTTCCACCTGCAATTCTCCATTAGTGATAAGGTTATTCATATCTGTTGTTGTTCAGTTGCTAGGTCATGTCATATCTGTTGTGAAGTTTCTAACCTCTTTTATTGCTGAGTTTGCAATTTCCTAGTCTATTTTACTCATAGGTTATTTATCAGATGTGTGCAAGCATTTTCTCCAAACCTGGAACCTGTCATTTCATTCTCCTGTGCAGAGCAAAGATTTGTAATTCAGATAAAATCCAAGTCATCAATTTTTCTTTTATGAATAATGCTTCTAGAATTATATCTAAGAATTCTTTATCCAATCTTGGGTCCCAAAGACTTTCTCTGATTTTCTTCTGAAGGTTTTATAGTTTTACATTTTATATCTAAATCTGTGGTCTATTTTGAATTAATTTTGTATAAGATTTGAGGCTTAGCTCAAAGTTCCTTTTTATTGTTGTTTTATTTTATAAATTAATTTATTTTTTTTTTTGCCTCAGTTCAGTTCAGTTCAGTCGCTCAGTCGTGTCTGACTCTTTGCAACCCCTTGAATCACAGCACGCCAGGCCTCCCTGTCCATCACCAACTCCCGGAGTTCACCCAGACTCACATCCATCGAGTCGGTGATACCATCCAGCCATCTCATCCTCTGTCGTCCCCTTCTCCTCTTGCCCCCAGTCCCTCCCAGCATCACAGTCTTTTCCAATGAGTCAACTCTTTGCATGAGGTGGCCAAAGTACTGGAGTTTCAGCTTTAGCATCATTCCTTCCAAAGAAATCCCAGGGCTGATCTCCTTCAGAATGGACTGGCTGGATCTCCTTGCAGTCCAAGGGACTCTCAAGAGTCTTCTTCAACACCACAGTTCAAAAGCATCCATTCTTCGGCACTCAGCCTTCTTCACAGTCCAACTCTCACATCCATACATGACCATATGTATTTTTTTTTTTTTTTTGCCTACAGATGCACAATTGCTCCAGTCTATTTGTTGAAGACTGTCCCTCCTATAGTCAATTGCTTTTGCATCTTTGCAAAAACCAGGTGGAAATGTTTGCGTGAGATATGTCTAGGTTTTTTATTTTGTTCCACTGAGCTGTGCTGATGCCTCCATCAACACCATACAGTCTTGACTACTGCAGCTGCAGAATAAAACTAAACATCGGAGAGACCGAGTCCTCTCACTGTTCTTTTTTTTTAAAAATAAGCTGTTCTAGATCTTTTGCCTTTCAAACAAATTTTAGAATAAGTTTGTCTGTGTCCACAAAGCATCTTCCCTCATAGTTCAGTTGGTAAAGAATCTGCCTGCAACGCAGGAGACCCTGTTTCAATCCCTGGGTTGGGAAGATCCCCTGGAGAAGCAAATGGTAACCCACTCCAGTGTTCTTGCCTGGAGAATCCCATGGACAGAGGAGCCTGGCGGGCTACAGTCCATGGAGTCACAAGAGTCGGACAGGATTTAGTGACTAAACCAACACCACCTGTCTACAAAAATATTTTCTGGGACTTTGATAGGCCTTGCATTAAATCTGTAGACAAATTTAGAAAAATCAGGCTTCTTTAATAAGCTGAGTTTTCCAATTCCTGAGCACCATGTTTCTGCATTTATTTAGATTTTGATTTCACTCATCAGTGTTTTCGCGACTGTCAGCATCAGACACCTCGCGTATTTTGTTAGATTCACGCTTAATTATTTCATTTTGTTTACTTTTCATAATCTTTACATTATGCAAAGGACGAAAATGAGACCCGGATGAATAACTTATCCGGATCACACAGCTAACATGAGGTGAAGCCCAAACTCCATCTCTAACATCTGCCATCTGCACTCTGCCCCACGGTTGCTCCAGGAGGGGAGCACTTTATGTAACCAAAGCCTCCCTCCATGGGGGCACATTCCAGGCAGGGAAACAAACTGAAGCACCTCAACAAGGAGGAGGGGTTAGTTTTGGGTGGGGATGGGGCTACAAGTGGGCTTTGAAGAGGCCTTTCCTGGGCCTCTTTCTCGGTTTCCTCTTTCAGAGGTTTCCCTGGGTCATTCTGAAGGACAGCCTCAGACTTTTCCCCCATTTAAAAAAATCTCTTTCTTTTGTCATCACTTATGAGGCACAAATTTTTCTAGAAACACCCAGGTTATTCTGAGAGTTTAAGCTGGTGGCTAAAGAGATTTTACAAAGAGTGAGGGCATCTTGGAGCACATGAAGATCAGTTTCTTGCCTCCTTAAATATTCTCCTTGGATTCAGAAACATCCAAGCCAGGGAAGATCAAAGATCTCATGACCATTGTGATGCTCCAGGTGACCCCCACAACCTCTCATATGGGGTTTCCGCATTCACCTGAAATTTACCTGCTCAGAATTCTTCTCCTGGAAGATCTGGAGTGTCTCAAGATGAGATGAAGCACTTTGCAGGGGGCAGTGTATCAGGCAGGGAGATGTGAATTTCTACCCCATGGGATTGTCTAGTTGCCTGGGATACAACTAAAGATGGCCTGCAGTGTGACACACTGATCTACACCCCAAGTATCTGAGAGAGATGGGAAAGGGAGTGCGTGTGTGTGTGTGTGTGTTATCTACACACACACACATATCTATGCCATCATACTATACATATTAATTTTTTTACCATATGATCCAACAATACTACTCCTGGGAATATATCCAGAAAAAACAAAAACTGTAATTTGAAAAGACACATTCACCTCAATGCTCATAGCAGTGCTGTTTACAGAAACCAAGATATGGAAACAATGAAAGTGTCCAACAACAAATGGATGGATAAAGAAGATCCATATATAAAAGGGGAAAGATGTGTGTGTGTGTGTGTGTGTGTGTTACTCAGCCACACAATGGAATGGAATATAGCTCAGTCTTTGTTTTTTTTTTAATTTAAATTTATTTATTTTAATTGGAGGCTAATTACTTTACAATACTGTATTTGTTCTGCCACACATCATCATGAATCCGCCACGGGTGTACACGTGTTCCCCATCCTGAATCCCCCTCCCACCTCCCTCCCCGTACCATCCCTCCAGGTCATCCCAGTGCACCAGCCCCAAGCTTCCTGTATCGAACCTGGACTGGTGATTCGTTTCTTATATGATATTATACATGTTTCAGTGCCATTCCCTCAAATCATCCCACACTCTGCCTCTCCCACAGAGTCCAAAAGACTGTTCTATACATCTGTGTCTCTTGCTGTCTTGCATACAGGGTTATCGTTACCATCTTTCTAAATTCCATATATATGCGTTAGTATACTGTATTGGTGTTTTTCTTTCTGGCTTACTTCACTCTGTATAATAGGTCAGTCTTAAAAAGATTGAAATAATACCCTTTGTAGCAACATAGGGATTATCTTATTAAGTGAAGTAATTTAAACAGAGAAAGACAAACAGCATATTATATCATTATATGTGGAACCTAAAAAGGTATACAAATAAACTTACTTACAAAGCATAAATAGACTCACAGACCAAGAAAATAAACTTATAGTTACCAAAGGGGAAAGTAAGGGGGAAGGATAAATTAGGAATCTGGAATTAACAGATACACGCTATTACATATAAAATAGATGAACAATAAGGACTTGATGTATAGCACAGAGAACCATATTCAATATCTTATAATAATAATTTATAATAGAAAAGAATCTAAAAAAGGGTATATATATATATATATATATATATATATATATATATATATATATTTGCAACTGAATCACTTTACGGTATACCTAAAACATGGTAAAGTAGCTATAATTTTAAACTTTTTTTTATAAAACTGCCAGTGGTTTCTATTGTGTCTTTTCCCATTTTATCGTTACAGTAGCTCTAGTCTTTCCATGTGGCCGTGGAGCCTGACCCTCTCAGTACTAATCAGAGATGTCTAAGTCGGAGAAGGCGACGGCACCCCACTCCAGTACTCTTGCCTGGAAAATCCAACGGATGGAGGAGCCTGGTAGGCTGCAGTCCATGGGGTCCCGAAGAGTCGGACATGACTGAGCGACTTCCCTTTCAATTTTCACTTTCATGCATTGGAGAAGGAAATGGCAACCCACTCCAGTGTTCTTGCCTGGAGAATCCCAGGGATGGGGGAGCCTGGTGGGCTGCCATCTATGGGGTCGCACAGAGTCAGACACGACTGAAGTGACTTAGCAAGGGGAAAACCACACGCTACCAGCGTCTGCCGCAGTAAACCTTTCTAATAACTGATGGGCTCCAGGGGTCGCCTCTCATTACGCTGGGCAACGTCGTAAACTGATTTCAGAGGTTGTGTGCCCACAGGATTCATCACATTCAGAACAGGCGTGGGAGGTGGGCAGATCAGCCACGTGAGTCACCTCGTCATGGGTAAGTAGAGGGAGAAATGTGCATGATTTCATAAATAGTTAAATACTTTGAGCTCTTCTCCATGAAGAAAATGTACCTGCAGTTTGCCTTCCACCGGAGCACTTGAAATGAGGCTGTGTGTGAGACCTAAGAGCCAAGAAGAGAGAAACACTTTAGATCAAACATGTTTAATTTCCTGTGGAATTTGAGAATAAAGACAAATGTTATTTCTCTACTCTCAGCTCAAATCAGTAGTAAGATTGTCATTAGGAAAAATAAGAAGGCAAGAAATCTGCCCATGTCCATCTTTCACACATAAATCCCCAAGGTCTCTGCCAAAGGAAATTATACCCATACAATTACTGCTTATGAAGTAATTCTACATGGAGAAAACAGATAATATTCATGCAAATACTTACATTGTGAAGTTTGATTATTGATAATCAGAATTTGTAAATAGAATTTTGGTATTTTTCTCTTTTTGAAATTTAAATCAATGTAGATGGATAATTATAGTAACATAAAAGTATTCTCTAGTTAAAATATGTTTTAAAATTAAATCTCTCTAAAGTATATGCCTGCAATGCAGGAGACCTGAGTTCAATCCCTGGGTCAGGAGAACCTCTGGAGAAGAGAATGGCAACCCACTCCAGTACTCTTGCCTGGAGAATTCCATGGCCAGAGGAGCCTGGAGAGCTACAGTCCATGGGGTCGCAAAGAGCCGGACACAACTGAGCAACTAATACATACTTCACACACACACAATGAAGTAATATATTCAGGATTGTATATGATCTAAGAGTTAGATAGAAATTATAAACCAAAACCTTTTTTATTACTTACTGGTGATGACTTTTTGAGCTACACATTCCAAATATATTTGTTCCTCCTTAGTGACACCCACCACTGAAGTCTTGATGAGTAGGTTTGAAAGGTGGATCATTTAAAGTCATAAAACGTTAAATCATGATCTAGGATATTTTTCCTAGGAAAAAGCTTATTTTTTTCTCTATCTCTGACTTGAAGCCCAGATCGTACAGGAAACACCCCCAAAGCCTGACACTCCGGTTGGAGGAGGACAAAGAAGAGAATGTCTGTGTCCAGCAGCGACTGCCAGGTTTCCTGTCCACGTCGCAGTCCTGGAAGCCCCTGGACTCCACCGCAGCCTTGCTTGTCTGGAACACGAGTCCCTCAGAAGAAAGGTGAGTCCAGGCTGAGAGGGCTCCACACTGTACACGTTGAGTACACAGCCCAGGACCCCAACCCCCCGGGGCCACGGGGTACAGCTGGTACACATGGCCTGTAAAGCTGGTGTCACAGCACAAGATGTCAGCTGTCCGTGCCATCTCTGATCTCCAGTACTGCCTCCAGAACATGTCCATCCAACGTGATGTAAAAGCCCAGCTCCCTTGGGTCTCTCATCTCCCCCCAGGACCCCTGACATCCCAACCCCTGAGCGCTCAGGCCATCCTTGAAAGGGTTCTGCTCAAGGCCTTCCGTCCACCCAAGTGGTCTCTCCTGCCGTGGGAGCCACCAACAAACACCTGGAGTCCACGAGGGAGGCGGCGAGTTCATAAGTACTTCACCATCCTGGTTTCTGCCTGGCAAGAACTATAAATACAATGGAATACTGCTCAGCTCTAAACAAGAATGCCGTTTTGCCAGTCGCAACAGCATGGATGAACCTGGAGGGAATCATGCGTGAGGAAATAAGTCAGGCAGAGAAAAATAACCATATGATATCACTCATATGTGTATTATAAAAAAACCTGAAACAATCTACTGAATATAACAAAAGTAAACAGATATGGAGAACAAACCCCATGCCTGCAGGACGAGAGAAATGAGGAGGGGCTGGACAGGGGTAGAGAGTTTAGAGACACAAACCGCTGTGTGTAAAATAAATCAGCCACAAGGCCCATCGCGCAGCACAGAGACTACAGCCAGTATTTCATAATAACTATAAATGGAGCATCACCTTTATAACTTTGAAATCACTGCTGCACACATGAAGCTTATGTCATATTCTAAATCAACTATAACTCAGTAAAATTAAAAAAAATTAAAACTTTAAAAGTGAGTTGCCTGAACTATGCATTCAAAACAGACGACTGTTTTCCATTCAGATATTTCGTCACCATTTAAACATTTAGCTGTATGGTTCACATCCTTGTTCTGTAATATCAATTATTAACCAGATAGAATCAGACACCTGTTTTTTAATAATTCTGAATTTACAAGCCCGGGTTTCTATCTGAACTGCGCTAAAGAAACTTGGAAGCGTGATGATAACCTATTTTATACCCAGTTTAGCTTTGCTCCCCCCAAAAAAGTTCCCATTCCTCTCACCTTATCAAATGCTATTAGGAAACACAGTTTGATTTTTCTTCAGTAGTTTGGAGAAAGAAATGAATTTTAGCATTAATATGAAGGTATCAGACTTTTTAAATAAAATTCAATTTATGGATGATTTACCAAGTTTAGAAAGTCATTCTCTCCTGGACCGTTTTAGCTATTTCCAGGAAGCAGGTAATTTAAATTCATGAATCTATTCAAAACTGTATTAGATAAGTTTATCTGTTTTCTAGATAGCTGTCAACTGGTCAATTCATATTCAGAAGTTGACCTAAATGAGAGAATAACTAGCAAATAAAATCCCCTTATCCATTCCCAAGTAATGCTTTTAGATAGTAATATCCATGGAGATCTGCTTGTCAAGAGCGCTGTGAATACAATACAAACTTCTAAACAGGCAGCCTCTGAGATAATATATTCTCCTTTGGAGAACTTTAGGAAACTGCAGCGGTCATATATGAAAAAAAAACAGCAATTTTAAAGGAGTTGTTTTCTACCTAAACCTTTAGTCTCACTCCCTTAACTGAGCACACAGAGGGTCTGTGGCATGGAGACAGTGTGAAGGAACCTGCAAGGTCGCTTCTGAGGAGGAAGCAGGCGTGAATTAAACAGGCTACTTGGAATTACTGCCAACCCCCTAAAGTGTCCATTCTTTGAATGGAAGTAAACCCGTTTCAAACAGTTCACTTAGAATCTATGAGAAATGTCACACGTGTTTCTCTCTAAAAATCCAGGCGAGGTCTGTTTAGAAACAGTTGTTACATATGGAATTATTTCAAACAGAGGAGTATGCTGAGCCTTTAATTTGTATATGTGTTTACGGAGGAGAGCGCCTTTATTTTTCCTTATGAAGAAACTGTTATTGCTGTTCAGTTGCTAAGATGTGTCGGACTCTTTGCGACCCCATGCTAAAAAGAAGCTGTACACGCATCTAATATACATAGATGGAATTAATTGATTTGCACTTCTCCACTGAAGACATTTAAAAACCAACTGAAATGCATTTCAAAATTTAGCTTGGAGTGCCCTCTGCTGGTAATAAAGTATAACCATGCACCTCACTCCTCCCACAGGTTGAATGTTGTTTTCTCTATTTTAAAGTTACACCAGTTCGGTTCAGTTCAGTTCAGTCGCTAAATCCTGTCCAACTCTTTGCGACCCCATGAATCACAGCACGCCAGGCCTCCCTGTCCATCACCAACTCCCGGAGTTCACCCAGACTCACGTCCATCAAGTCAATGATGCCATCCAGCCATCTCATCCTCTGTCGTCCCTTTCTCCTCCTGCCCCCAATCCCTCCCAGCATCACAGTCTTTTCCAATGAGTCAACTCATTGCATGAGGTGGCCAAAGTACTGGAGTTTCAGCTTTAGCATCATTCCTTCCAAAGAAACCCCAGGGCTGATCTCCTTCAGAATGGACTGGTTGGATCTCCTTGCAGCCCAAGGGACTCTCAAGAGTCTTCTCGAACACCACAGTTCAAAAGCATCAATTCTTCGGTGCTCAGCCTTCTTCAGAGTCCAACTCTCACATCCATACATGACCACTGGAAAAACCATAGCCTTGACTAGACGAACCTTTGTTGGTAAAGTAATGTCTCTGCTTTTGAATATGCTATCTAGGTTTGTCATAGACTTCCAACATGGTCTACACCAATTACTGATACCCCTTGTAATTGCAATCATATAATTATAAATAGATGTTTTATATAAGATCCTCCTAAAAGGTATTTCTTAGTGAATAATAGCATCTGTTCTGAGATGCCAGCATCCGTTGGATCATTGAAAAAGAGAGAGTTCCAGAAAAACATCTACTTCTGCTTTATTGACTATGCCAAAGCCTTCGACTGTGTGGATCACAACAAACTCTGGAAAATTCTTAAAGTGATGTGAATACCAGAACACTTTACCTTCCTCATGAGAAATCTGTATGCAGGTCAGGAAGCAACAGCTAGAACTGGACATGGAAAAACAGGCTGGTTCCAAATTGGGAAAGAAGTATGTCAAGGCTGTATATTGTCACCCTGCTTATTTAACTTATATGCAGAGTACCTCATGAGAAATGCTGGACTGGATGAAGCACAAACTGGAATCAAGATTGCCAGGAGAAATACCAATAACCTCAGATATGCAGATGACACCACCCTTATGGCAGAAAGTGAAGAGAAACTAAAAAGCCTCTTGATGAAAGTGCAAGAGGAGAGTGAAAAAGTTGGCTTAAAGATCAACATTCAGAAAACGAAGATCATGGCATCTGGTCCCATCACAAATAGATGGGGAAACAGTAGAAACAGTGGCAGACTTCATTTCTGGGGACTCCAAAATCACTGCAGATGGTGACTGCAGCCATGAAATTAAAAGACACTTACTCCTTGGAAGAAAAGTTATGACCAACCTAGGTAGCATATTAAAAAGCAGAGACATTACTTTGCCAACAAAGTTCCATCTAGTCAAAGCTTTGGTTTTTCCAGTAGCCATGTATGGATGTGAGAGTTGGACTATAAAGAGAGCTGAGAGCCAAAGAATTGATGCTTTTGAACTGTGGTGTTGGAGAAGACTCTTGAGAGTCTGTTGGACTGCAAAGAGATCCAACCAGTCCATCCTGAAGGGAATCAGTCCTGGGTGTTCATTGGAAAGACTGATGTTGAAGCTGAAACTCCAGTACTTTGGCCACCTCATGCGAAGAGTTGACTCATTTGAAAAGACCCTGATGCTGGGAAAAATTGAAGGCGGGAGGAGAAGGGGACGACAGAGGATGAGATGGCTGGATGGCATCACTGACTCAATGGACTTTAGTCTCAGCAAACTCCAGGAGTTGGTGATGGACAGGGAGGCCTGGCGTGCTGCAGTCCATGAGGTCACAGAGTCAGACATCACTGAGAGACTGAACTGAACTGAGATGATAGGTAAGTAGGTAGCAACTGAACAACAAGTACGGACATAGACGATGATAACTAGCATTGATAGATTTATGGACAGATGATAGATAACTGATATATTGTTCTTGTTATTCGGTCTCTAAGTCGTCTCTGACTCCGCAGCCCCATGGTCTGCAGCACTCCAGGCTCCTTTGTCCTTCTCTGTCTTCCGGAGTTTGCTCAAATGCCTGTGCACTCTCAGTTATGCTATCTAATCATACCGCCCTCTGTTGCCCTCTTCTTGTTTTGCCCTCAATCTTTCCCAGCATCAGGGTCTTTCCCAGTGAGTCAGTTCTTCGCATCAGGCAGCCCAAGTATTGGAGTTTCAGCGTCAGCATCAGTCCTTCCAATGCATATTCAGTGTTGATTTGCTTTAGGATGGACTGGTTTCACCTCCTTGCGTCCAAGGGACTCTCAAGTGTCTGCTCCGGGACTATGATCTGAAAGCCTCAATTCTTCAGCGCTCAGCCTTCTTTATGGTCCAGCTCTCACATTCATACATGACTACTGGGAAAATCATAGCTTTGACTAGATGGACCTTTTGCAGCAAAGTGATGTCTCTGTTTTTTAATATGCTGCCTATGTTTGTCATAGCTTTCGTTCCAAGGAGCAAGGATCTTTTAATTTTATCGCTGCAGTCACCATTCACAGTGATTTTGGAGCCCGAGAATATAAAATCTGGCGCCGTTTCCACTTTTTCCCCTGCTAATTGATATATAGACAGATCTATAGATAGGTTGATCATTGATCATCTTCACATGGTAAGTTTGATATACAGATAATGTTTACAGTGTCTTATACTAAGTTAAATATGGTAACTAATCTACAATGTTATGGGTTGAATTGTGTCCCCTACCACCCAATTCCTATGTTGAAGAACTAACCCCCAGGACCTCAGAATGTGATATTATTAGGAGATAGGGCATTACAGATGTAATTCACTTGGATGAGGCCATATTGGATAATCCATTATGAATGATGTCCTTATAAAGGGGGATATTTGAATGTACACACACACACACAAACATACATATGGGGAGAACATCATGTAAAGGGCTGGAAGGATGCTTCTACAAGCCACGGAGCACCAAATATTGTCAGACCCCCAGAAGCCAAGGGAGAGCCTGGAACAGGTTCAGAAAGAGCCAACTCTGTCCACACTGTGACCTCAAACTTCTAGCCAACAAACTTCCAGACAAAATGCTTTTCTGCTCTTCTAAGCCACCTCAGTTTAGCTCAGTCACTCAGTCATGTCTGACTCTTTGTGACCCCATGAATCGCAGCACACCAGGTGTCCCTGTCCATCACCAACTCCTGGAGTTCACTCAGAGTCATGTCCATTGAGTTGGTGATGCCATCCAGCCATCTCATCTTCTGTCGTCCCCTTCTCCTCCTGCCCCCAATCCCTCCCAGCATCAGGGTCTTTTCCAATGAGTCAGCTCTTCGCATCAGGTTGCCAAAATATTGGAGTTTCAGCTTTAGCATCAGTCCTGCCAATGAACACCCAGGACTGATCTCCTTTATAATGGACTGGTTGGATATCCTTGCAGTCCAAGGGACTCTCAAGAGTCTTCTCCAACACCACAGTTCAAAATCATCCATTGTTCAGCACTCAGCTTTCTTCACAGTCCAACTCTCACATCCATACATGACCACTGGAAAAGACATAGCCTTGACTAGACGACCTTTGTTGGCAAAGTAATGTCTCTGCTTTTGAATATGCTACCTAGGTTGGTCATAGCTTTCCTTCCAAGGAGTAAGTGTCTTTTAATTTCATGGCTGCAATCACCATCTGCGGTGTTTTTGGAGCCCCCCAAAATAAAGTCTGCCACTGTTTCCACTGTTTCCCCATCTATTTGCCATGAAGTGACGGGACCAGATGCCATGATCTTCGTTTTCTGAATGTTGATCTTTAAGCCAACTTTTTCACTCTCCTCTTTCACTTTCATCAAGAGGCTTTTTAGTTCCTCTTCACTTTCTGCCATAAGGGTGGTGCCATATGCATATCTGAGGTTATTGATATTTGTAAGCCACCTAGTCTGACTTATTTTCCATAGGGCAGCCCAAGGAGATGATACAAATGAAAAGTTAGAAAAGCACCATTCCTAGCTCATCAGGTTGAATGAAACGCAATGTGGCAACTGCCCGGTGGTGGTGCTGAAGTGGACCCTGAACTCCGCAGAGGCTGCCTGGTGGGAAACTCCCACGGGCCTCAGCAGGAGTCTCAGCAGCATCACCATGCACACAGGAGCCTGATGCTGGTGACCAGGGCCGGGAGTTGGGAGGGATGGAGCTTGAATTCAAGCTCAGCTCTCTCGGCACCTGATTTCAGAGTCTGCCCTTCTGCTACTGGTGTCGCCTCCTTGCTCCAGCGCTCACACACATATGAGTGCACAGGCATGCTTGTGTACACACGCAAGAAAAAAGTGTAAGTGTTAGTCACCCAGTCACATCTAACTCTTTTACCCCATAGACTATAACCTGCCAGGCTCTTTCTGTGGGCTTCTCCAGGCAAGAATACTGGAGTAGGTTGCCATTTCCTTCTCCAGGGGATCTTCCTGACCCAGGGATGTAACCCAGGTCTCCTGCATCGTGGGCGGATTCTTCTATGCACATTCCTCACATAGGCATACACTCACACTACACGTGCATATGTAATAAACCCATACTGACACTCATGCACACATGTGCACTCTACACACGCACACATATATAGCATGTTCTCTGACACACACATACACACCTGTATGGTCACAGTTATGTACACACAGCCCAAAGACAGGAAGAAATGACACAGTTTAAATGAACTTCTTATAAAAACAATCGCTGCCTCTGTCTCTGGCCCTGGAGAAGGCTTCCTGTCACAGTGGTCTGGCCAGCAGATGTTTATAAACAGCAAATGAAGTCGCAGAAGTGAAGACTCTGAAGTCTGAGGCTGCTTCTTTATTTTGATCTGAATATATCTGTGTAGATATAACTGGATTAATTGTCTATGGCTGCTGCAAGAATTTATCACAAACTGAGTGGCATAAAGGAGAACAGGTGAGTTATCGTAGAGGAGGGAACTCCAGAGTGTCACCTTGACCCCATGTGCTGACATCAGGGGTTGACAGGGCTGGATCCTTCGGGACGTTCTAGAAGGGAACTCGTCTTCTCACCTATTCAGGCTCCTGGAGGCGGCCCATATGTCTTTCCTTTTTGTTTGTCCAGCCAGCAGTGGTGGGATAGGGTCCTTCTCACCGAGTCCCTCTGCCTCCCTCTTCTGCTTGAAATGACCCTGCAATCACATCTGGTCCCCTGGACGACCAGGACAAGGTCCCCACCTGAAACCCGCCGATTGGCACCTCCCTTCTCTCTGCCCCCTCACTGCCCTTTGCCGCACACCCCACCATACCCGCAGGTTCTGGGCCCTGGACCCAGATGTCCTTGTGGGTTTTGTCTGCCCTCACATTGACTCATTCGTTTCTCCCTCTCACCATCCTCTAAGCATTTAACAAAAGTTGTGCCACGTCTCAGGATTAAGAACGTCTCGAGGGAGTGGCCATCACCACAGGCATCCCTCCGGGGAAGGGAACCCATGTTTTCATTTATATGATGCTGTCTTTGTCTTTCTTTGGAGGTGAGGTCACCTTCAAAGAGACTGGTGTGCTTGTGGTTGGGGACGCTGACCTGTGCTGTTTCTGCATCATTTCAGCCAAGCATCATTTCCGGGACTCTCTTCCCTGCTTGCCTGGCCAGCAGAGAGTCCTGCAGATTTGGAGGCAGGAGCAAAGCGATGGTGTCACGTGCTGAAGGCTTGAGTTAGACTCGGGACGTCCCTCCTGTGGGTCTGCTGGCTCATCACCCTTGACGTGGGGCGACGGGGTCCTCTCCTGGACCCTCTCCTTTCCTCATCTGCTTTTATTTCCTCTCTTCTATCTGTTCTCTTCAGTTTTGCATTTTGAATCCTGCATTTTAAATCACCATTAAAACCATGGAGGGCCCGTCTGTGTGTATAGGTGTGCTTCTGCTAAGGGATCGTTGTTGTTTTTCATTCGCTCAGTCATGTCCAACTCTTTGCAGCTCTATGGACTGTAGCCCACCAGGCTCCTCTGTCCATGGGATTCTCCAGGCAAGAATAACTAAGTGGGTTGTCATTTCCTCCTCCAGGGGATCTTCCCAGACCAAGGATTGAACTTGCATCTTCTGCAATGGCTGGCAGATTTTTTACCACTGAGCCACCAGGGAAGCCCCTGAGAATGTATATTAATATATGTAAATCCAGGCTTGACCTCCCTTAAAAGACTCGCCAATATCCCCAACTACCATAATGACATCGCTAGAAGTTCTAAAGCCACCTCACATCCAAGGTGTACACAGGACCCAACTCTTTCTCTCCCCAGGTCTCCAAAGGCCCAGGCCAGACCCCAGACACCCTTCTGCTGCCCACGCCTTCCTCCGCTCATCAGCGAGGTCTAGGTTTCATCTCCTAAATCTCTCTCATCTCTTTTCTCTGCCTCCTTTGCCACCATCACCAACCTGGGTCAAGCTGCCAAGACCATGAGACGTGGGAGTGGGTCTCCACCATCCCAAGTGTGGAGGTTAAAGGGGGCCTCCCGTATCCCTGCAGGTGGACCCCCACCAGCTTTCCCACCATCAGCTGTCCTGGGATCATTCACTCCCTGCAGGTGGCCAGGCTGGCCTTTGCTCTGTCTCCCAAAGGCTACATGCCCTCCCTCCCTTCAGCGCCTCTCAAATTCCACGTCCCCTCCAAGACAGTGGGGACAGAGTGTGTGTCCACTCCTTCTTTCTCTGGCTTTCCATCCTTGACCTTGAGGTCTCAGACAAGTTCACCCCAGGTTAGATTCTTGTCGTGACCCCCTCATAGAACTGGGCTCCCTTCTGAATAATGCTGCTCTAGCTTTAGAGTCACGTGCTGTGCTTAGTCGCTCAGTTGTGTCTGACTCTTTGCAACCTCATGGACTGCATCTCGCCAGGCTCTTTTGTCCATGGGGATTCTCCAGGCAAGAATACCACAGTGGGTTGCCATGCCCACCTCCAGGAGATCTTCCCAACCTAGGGATCAAAACCAGGTCTCCCACATTGCAGGTGGATTCTTTATCACTTGACCCATGAGGAAAGCACAATAATGATTAGTTGGTTAGATGTTATCTCCTTCCCCTCCCCAGAATATGACCCCATTGAAATTACCTTGTTCATCCTTAATGGCATCTTGAGTCCCTAGTCTATACTTAGGTCTTGGCATATAATATGAAATCATAATATAAATATAATGATGTAGCTCAGTTGCTAAGTCATGTCTAACTCTTTGCAACCCCAGGGACGGCAGCACACCAGGCTTATAAGTACTTCACCATCTCCTGGAGTTTGCTCGATGTGTATGCTTCAGATACAAAGAAAAACATGATGAAAATAGATAAAAAGCATTCTACTAAATTCTCTAACACACATGAAGCCCTCAATAAATGTGCCACTTTCATTATGGACCCAGGACTGCAAGAGGAGGGGTGGGTCTGGTTTGTGACTGTGCCTCTTCTCAGCTCACTGCTATTTGTTGGTGTTCAGTCGCTCGGTCATGTCCGACTGTGTGCGACCCCATGGACTGCAGCATGCCAGGCTTCCCTGTCCTTCGCCATCTCCCAAAGCTTGCTCAAACTCATGTCTATCAAGTCAGCGATGCCATCCAACCATCTCATCCTTTGTCACCTGATTCTTCTCCTGCCGTTAATCTTTCCCAGCATCAGGGTCTTTTCCAATGAATTGGCTCTATACATCAGGTGGTCAAAGGACTGGAGCTTCAGCTTCAGCATCAGTCCTTCCAATGAATATTCAGGACTGATTACCTTTAGGATGGACTGGTTTGATCTCCTTGCAGTCCAAGGGACTCTCAAGAGTCTTCTCCAACACCACAGTTCAAAAGCATCAATTCTTCAGCACTCAGCCTTCTCTATGGTCCAACTCTCACATCCATACATGACTGCTGGGAAAATCATAGCTTTGATATTGCTATTAACTTGGTACAATCTACTGATAAAGATTATCATCAAAGTATATGAAAAGGTCTACCTAAATCACAAGGGGAAAAAATGTAGGATTTCTGACAAAGTCTTGTCACCTGCATTTAAAACATTTCAGGGGTGTTACTTGTTGCCTCTGGCCCTTGTGCCACCAGGGGGCGCTGCTGAGCTGGGAAGGCCATCCTCACCCAGCTTCAGGGATAAACGGGAGAGGCGGGCAGGGACTTGGTCAGACCTTATACCGACATTTGGAGACAGAGGGATAGTGTTTCATAAACCAGTCTAACATTTTTAAAATAAGATTTCTAGAGAGGTTCCCCTCCCCCCCCCTTTTGTTTTTCAAAATCATCAGCGAGTTACTCTCTTCCACTCCCTAATTCATTACTTTTTATTGAAGATTCTTATCGTCCTCTTTGGGCTGGGACATACAGGGTCACATCTACACACACTTAAGTGTTCCCCCACTGCACATCCTCAGGTGCTGACTCCAGGGAGCTGCCATCTGTGGTTGAGGAAGAAACTTCCCAGGAACTGTGGCCAGGGAAGGGGTGAGCCCGGGAACTCAGGGAGAACAAAGTCTGGAAAAATGAACAAGTCAAAAGCTGGCCCCAAGGTCTGCCCTGGGGAAGCTGTTGGCTTTTACAGCTAAACTTGGATCCCCAAATAAGTACCTATGTCTCTGGCTTCTTTTTAGTATCATAATACCACTAAGTCCCTTCAGTCATGTCCGACTCTTTGAAACCCCACGGACTGTGGCCCACCAGGCTCCTCTGTCCGTGGGACTCCCCAGGCAAGAATACTGGAGTGGACTGCCATGCCCTCTTCCAGGGGATCTTCCCCCACCAGGGACTGAACCCAGGTCTCTTTGTCTCCTGCCTTGGCAGGCAGGTTCTTTACCGCTAGGACCACCTGGGAAGCCCCCACTGAGCCAGCCTAATCAGGCCTCTGCAGTAAGTGTGCGGTGAATGGCTGATGGAAGGGCTGATTCTCTAACATGTCCAAGGAGAAACCTGTCTGGCTTACTTTGGAAAAAACACCCAGAATTTAAAAAGAATAAGGATGCTCAAAAGAAAAGGGAAGAGAACGGAAACTTTTATAAATCTGTTTATGAAAGGAAGGTACTGTAGAGGGGCTGAGGGTCACCTGCAGGTTCCGGATATGAGTTTCCGGACCCCCCACCCCAGCCTTCCCAGGGTGGCCGCTGGCAGCTTGCTCGATGTTTCTGTACCCCAGTTCCCTTGACTGTGAGGTGTTGTGCTGTGCTTAGCCGCTCAGTTGTGTCTGACTCTTTGCCACCCTGTGGACTGCAGCACACCAGGCTTCTCTGTCCATGGAATTCTCCAGGCAAGAATACTGGAGTGGGTAGCCTATCTCTTGAATGGGGTCTCCTGCATGCAGGCAGATTCTTTACCAGCTGAGCTACCAGGGAAGCCCCTCCTTGTCTGTGAGGTGATGCTAACTTTAGTATTCATACCATTGGGTTGTTTTGCATCTGAATATAATGGCACCTGAAAGCCTTCGTTGTGTCCATACACAATCTTCCATGAGGACAATGAGGGAGCCTTGGATGGTGGGAGCAGCCACGTGGGCGCCATCTTGGAAACGGCTCCCAGTCCTGCTCACACGTGCCCACATCCTCCTGAGAGACACTGAGTCAGGGCTGCCCAGACAGCTGATCCCCAAATTTCTGAGCTGCATAAACTCTGAGACATCTTTGTTGCTTTAAATGACTAAGTTATAAGGCAATTTATTATGCAGTAAAAAGTTACAAGCACCATATTTAAATGTCAATTTCTAATTTTCAAAACAAATTCACCAAACTTGTTTTGAGAATTTCTTAAAATCCTATGAAATTTAGAACAAGCTATTATACTAATTTCCCAGTTGATAAAAATATAACTACAGCCCAGCAATTCCATTCCTGGGTGTATACCCAAAAAACAAAACAAAACAAAAATTAATTAAAAAATATACACACACCCCAATGTTCATAGCAGCATCATTATTTATAATTGTCAATATATGGAAGCAATCTAAGTGTCCATCAACAGATGAATGGATAAAAATGTTGTGGCATATATACATGCAAATGTATTTTGCTGTTGTTCAGTTGCTCAGTCGTGTCCGACTCTTTGTGACCCCAAGGACTGCAGCATGCCAGGCCTCCCTGTCCATCACCATCTCCCAGAGCTTGCTCAAACTCATGTCTATTGAGTCGGTGATGCCATCCAACCATCTCATCCTCTGTCATCCCCTTCTCCTCCTGCCTTCAATCTTTCCCGTCATCAGGGTTTTTTTTCCAATCAGTCAGCTCTTCACATCAGATGGCCAAAGTATTGGAGCTTCAGCTTCAGCATTAGTCCTTCCAGTGTTGAATATTCAGGGTTGATTTCCCTAGGATTGACTGGTTTGATTTTGAACGCGGCATGGAGGACCGGCTTACCTTTAGTTCCCAGGTCTGAGACCTTAGCTAGGAAGATGGGAATGGCTGGCATTCTCTCAGGTTTCCCCTCCTACACAACTGGCCACTCTGCTCCAGGGCTGGGCTCATCGGCACCTTCTGTCTCTGTGCGGCTGCCCTTGGGACCTGCCTTCTGGAGTGCCCAGAGACATTCCTCAGGGGAGCCATGGCCTTTAAAAAGATCTCATCCCGGGAATTCTGCCTCACTATCTCTTGCCACTCTCTCGGTAGAAAGAGACAGAGGGCCACCCAGGTTCAGGGGGAGGGACACGGACGCCAGCCCTCTGTGGGAGGACTGAAGACTGATGTTTCAGGCTGTCTCTCTCTTATTTTAGTAGTTTATCACTGTGCCTGTCCCCTAGGATGGTGATGAATTGTCCCCTCCTCCCAGCCTGCTGTATCCAGGAGTGTGCCTGCTTCAAACTCAGGGTCTGTCACAGACCTGGGGTGGGCTGAGGTCTCTCCGCCAACAATGCCACCTCCTATCAGAACACAGGGTTCCCCTGAGCTTCGACCAGGATGATTTTCCAGCAGGGATAGAAAAGTTTCCCCAAGTTTCATCGATTCTTTATTTTTTCCCAACTTCTATTTGTCATATTGAAACAGGAAGATAATTGGCCAAAATCCCAGGTCGCCCCATTCTTTCCTCCTAAAGTTCTGGGGAAGATGGATGAGCTTGGATGACAGGGCCAAGCCAGTGATGGATATCTATTAGCTCAGAGCCCTGGCCCCAATCCCCAGCACCTGAGTCAGTCACCACCATGCCTCATTGTATAAAAATGAGCCGCCACTGGACTGTCTCCCCGGAGACTGCCAGCTCCCCGCTGGCAATGGCACCCCGTGTTTGGATTTGTGCCCTCCGGGTGCAGCCTCAGGACCTGCCAGGAAGGATCTGCTCCACAAAGACCTTTCCCTGTGAAGAGCGTGAGGGAGGGGACACGGGGAGGACTTAGGGCTCTGTGGGCAGGGGGACTGTGCTTTCAGAAGGACTGGAGGTCAAACCACCCTGAGATTTCCCCCAGAGCTCCTGCTGGGATGCCTGGCGTTCCCAGGTCATTGGACATCCGGTATCCATCCCACCCCGACCCTGGGACCACAGCGTCCTCTACACTCTGCTTATCCTACAGGCTCAAGCCACCTTCTCAAGTCACTCAGAGCCTGGCCCCAAGCAGAAACCAGGGTGCAACATTAAGAAGACTCCTGACTCTCCTGAAGCTACCAGGAAGAGCGATTCTGAGCTGTCAGGGGTTCAGGGAGAAGAAGGGGTGCTTCCAAGTCCATATCCAGGTGGACCAAGCAAAGACAGTGCAGAGAACCTCCCCATCATTGGGAGATAACCAGTTTTGCCCAGAAACTGTCTTTAGGGAGAAAAAGCACTAACCTCTTTTCAAAGATACTGGATATAACCCTGGGGTTAGCGTTCAAACCCCGGGTCAGGAAGATTCCCTGGAGGAGGTCACGGCAACCCACTCCAGTATTCATGCCTGAAAAATCCTATGGACAGAGGAGCCTGGTGGGCTCCCAGTCCAGGGGGTCGCAAGGAGTCAGCCATGACTGAGAGACCGAGCAGATGTTGCTGGGCGGTGAACCAGCCTGCCCAACCACAGACGCTCTGTGATAAGTGTGGGCAGCTGAGGTCTGAGGGTCATAGGTGGTGGCCAAGGCCAGCCAGAGACCAGCCTGTGGCTGACCTGGGGCGTGTCGCGGCAGCCCCAGGGCTCAGCCTCCTGGAGGGCCTAACCTGGGGCAGGCGACAGCGGTGAGCAAGGCTGGTGCTGGGCGCAGCTTTCACCCAAGTCAGCCCTGAAGTTCACGCAGCCAGCGCTTCAGCATGGGCCCTGCAGCACTCCCTGGGGTAGGAGTCAGTAAGGCCGGGGCCACTACACCCGGAGCGTGTGCCCTCCCCATACCAAGAAGGGCTGCCCAGGGCAGGTCATCACGGGGAGGCTGGAGGCGTAGTGCAGGGCCAAGAGGACCCCAAAGCCCACAGAGCTCACTCACGGTGGAGACACCCCCACACTCCAGGACGCAGGACACTTCCTGTTCCATAATGGCAACTCCGCATCTTCAGGACACTTCTTCCTGTTCCATAATGGCAACTCCACGTCTTCAGGACACTTCCTGTTCCATAATGGCAACTCCACATCTTCGGATAACATGGTCAGGCTTGGCATGAGATGTTTATGGAAACTGGGAAGGATATGAAAGCCAGCGTAGGGTCAGGCTGCCTGGCCAGACCCCGCTTCACCTACCCCTACGCACCTGAGGGTTTAGGTGAGTATCTACCACCTGAGCATCCAGGTACTGGGTGTCTAGTGGTATCTCGGTACTACAGGCAGCATCTTGGTACCACCTGAGCATCCAGTCCTCTTAACCATAGGACTGAAATCAGGAACTACCGGGTGCCTGACCCCACCCCTGCCACTGGTTTCCTGGTCTCCGATGAGCCATCCCGACTTCCGTTTTTCCCTGTGAGTGGCGGCCTCCTCCACCTCCTCGGGCAGTGAAAGTCACTGCTGTGTGCTGCCTGCTGTTTGCTCTACATGGTTGGGTTCTCTCCTAGACTTTTGCTTTAGACAAGTAAGACCCCCCACACCACCACCACCGACCAATAAACCATGGATTTCTCTGTCACTGACTGCTGGCTCTTTCTTAGGTCTGCCGGCCCGGCAACTTCAAGGCTTGCAGGCCTGTGGGGTGCAGTCCAACAGGTATTTACAAATAAAAGTACAAATAATAAAAATGTCTCCTTTTTCATAAGTTAGGGTTCATTTGGCTTTTTCCATCGGCTACATTATTTGTGTATGTATTAATTTTTACCTTTTGATGTTTTGCTTAAAGTTCCTAAAACTTCCACCACCTGAAGCAAAAATAAACCTGTTATCTGCCATGTGCATTTCTGAGGACTGTCTTGGTGGCCTGTCGTGCCACATGTGTGTTGTACACTTAGAGATTTCCACTTGGAAGTGTAAACGGCTACTGGCTCATTTGTGCATTGTCAAATTTGTCATCTGCATCTTTGTTTTTCTGTAATTATTCATCTTGCCATGAAAAGCAGCTTTGATGCTTTGTACTTTGGTCTCTAGGACTTGGCTGGGGAGACTGGAGACAGAAAGGGCTGTTGCTGGGAGGCCGTGATATTTGCAAAAAATGCCCCCAGCCCCTGCCCTTTGATGAGGCAAACCCCTCATCACAGTTTGCCATGTTGGCTCTTTGTATGAACGGACTCAGAACTTTTTGCCCTTTTTCTCTCTTGCTTTCGTTTAGGAATTCTGAGGGTGTGTAGCCTGTGGGACTGAAGACAGGAGGTCCCTGCTGCTGGGAGCTGGGAGGCTCATTCTTGAGACCAGTCTCCCTGGCAACTGGGCATAGCCTTGACCTGTTTCCCCAAGGTCAGCAGCTCACTTGCAGGCAACGGTAAAAAAATTTTTTTATTGTTAACTTCCCAATTGTCAATCTTATGTGCTCTTTTATGATAAAAAAAAAAAAGGTTCTATTTGGAAAAGGAGCTTTGAAATCATTGCCTTCCTTTAGAAGAAATGACCAGGAAACCCTCTTTTCTGCAGCCCCGAGGCAATCACTGAATCTGCCCCGCGAGTCTTCTCCGGGGTTGTTGCAGCACTTCATGACGATGCCTGGCTGGAGGTTTCTGCCTCTGGAGGGCTCAGGGCAGTGGCAGACAAAGGCCTGGCTGCTTGCCTCTCACTGCTCTCTGCAAAGAATGTCCAACCATCCCGTCCCCCACCAAGAGCTTTCTCTCAGCTCATCCTCACCAGGGTGCTGGACCAGGAAACCCACAGACTTCTATTTTCTTCCCCCGCCCCCCACCCCGGAAGACACTGCACACCCAGCTGGGCAGGTGCATGGACAGGTGAGTTCCCTCATTAGCACGGGGGCACCCTCTGCCTTCCACGACACCCCGTGATGGCCTTTCTGCCAATTCCTGTTTCTCCCTGGGAAGGGAGGGTCAGGTCCCCCCTGCCCCAGAACTCGACCCCTAACTGAAATTTGCATTTTAGTCTCATCCTTCGACTCCTTGCTTGATGCCAAACAGGAGGTGACGGGTAGCCAGTGGAAATAAATCAGGTGTGTGCCAGAAACACGCCGACTGGCAGAGACTCTGAATTCCTATACAGGTAGCTGGGCCTCTCTCATTTCTCAAAATTCTCATGAAATGAAATTTTTTTTTAGAAGAATTGAAAGAAAGGTTACAGACAGGCCCTGTGTCTTTCCACAGTAGCACACCCCGTGGCGGGGTACACGTAATGCCTGCAGGTTCAGGCCACACCCCAAAGAGCAGGGCAGGCGTGGGGGATTCAATCTCTCCACCCTGCAGGTAGGCGGACTCTCCAGTCCTGGGCGGCAGTGGGCAATGATCACCCTGTTGGCACTGAGCAGCTTCATTGAACTTCCCCAGGTGTCTGCGTCTTTCTAACAGACCCCCAGCAGTCTCAGGGGACTGTTCTACAGGAGCTGAGACCAAGGAGAGAGGACCTCTTAGAAGCTTCTTCCAGAACCAGGTGATGGTCTGGCTCTCGCGTTCTCCAGGACCCCGCCATGTCCAGCTGCCCCACCTCCCAGATCCGAGAAAGGGTGGCAGGGGCTTCTGCAACCTCAGGGGAGGGTCAATGCCCCTGACGTGACCGCATGAGGCCTGCTGTCTGCTGTGGGGGCCGTAGGGGCTGGGAGGTGGTCACTATAGGTGACACGGCACGGCAGGCCCTGCTCTCATGAGACGTCTAACCTGAGTGAACCCTTGTCCATCAGCAGGTCATCAGCCCAGCCCGACAGCAAGAGGGAATTCAGACAATTCAGACAGATGAGAGCTCTGGCTGAGGAAGGAAGCCCCCTGCAGGGAGAGATGGCCTGGCTCGGAGGACGGGCTGGAGTTTGCCTGCCGAGGAGGCCGGTGGGGTGTTCCCCATGAAGAGGCGCCCCCTGTCAGGGGCTGCAGGCATGCAGCAGGGCTGGGTCCAGGCTGTGGCAGAACCCCAGTGATGTCAGTACTGCTATGGATGCTGCTGAATCGGCCGAGAAACTGGAAGAAACTGGTAGTCCCACGTTCTGGGCAGTCTCCATCTCATCCTCACCTGGCTGGCTCAGTTGGCCACCCAGACTTGGAGTTAAGATCCATTCACACTGGATGCAGGGCGAGAGGGCGTCAAAACCAACCCCACAGAAACCCTGGGGCTCGAGTGAATAAAGCCTCATCCTGATGTTCCGGACACGGCCACCAGGTGGGAGCAGAAGATCGTCTCTGTAACCCAGACGGCGCGGCCAATGATAAAACTCCATCTTTCAAGTCCAGGCGTTTTTACGGGTAGGATCATGGATTCCCAAACGCTTTTTTTTTTTTTTTTTTTTCAGTGTAATGTCTTAATCATAGTCTGTCATCAGATATTTTAGAACTATCTTTGTTGTTTAAGAAGTATGTTATGATACATGTGCGTGAGCTCAGTTGCTCAGTCGTGCCTGACTCTTTTGCCACCCCATGGACTGTAGCCCTCCAGACTCCTCTGTCCTTAGGATTCTCCAGGCAAGAATATTGGAGTGGGTTGCCATTTCCTCCTCCAGGGGATCTTCCCGAGCTAGGGATGGAACCCGTGTCTCCTGCATCTCCTGCGTTGTCAGATGGAGTCCTTACCACTAGTGCCACCTAGGAAGTCCCGGGAAGTATGTTAGCAGCATGCTCTACTTATATCCTAAGTTCTCAAGCAGAAGTACTCAAGATTGCAAGGGCGTTCTTGGCTGCAGTTATCACAGGCTGCTTTAAGAGAGAAAAACAGAACAGTGACTATTGTAGAAATGCACTTTGCTCAGGAACAGTCCAGTTGCTGTACTATTTGACTATCCATTTGGCTATTACAGAAAAACTCTTAACTATAAGTAATGGCTTGTTGCCATAATAATATACGTGTGTTTCTACCTCTAGTGATGGGCTTTAATGTGCCAGACCTTACTATCCTGAAACCTTGGCAAGTGCACCGGTCTTTTTAAAACAAACACGGTTTACAACGATCATACACTATGACCAAGTGAAATTTATCACAAAGATGCAAGGATTCTTCAATAACAAGCAATTCGATTAAATTGGGCAAAATAACTGAATAGACATTTTCCAAAGAGGAAATGCAAATGGATAACAAGCAAGTGAAAAGAAGCTCCGTGTTGCTAATCATAAGGGAGATGCATCACCTCACACGTTTTAGAATGGTTACCATCCAACAGACAACACATAACAAATGCTGAGGAAGATGTGAAAAAGTGGGAAACCTCAAACACTGTTGTGGGATTGTAAATTGGTGCAACCACTATAGAAAACAGCATGGGGAGTCCCAAAAAACTAAAAATAAAGCAGTCATATGACCCAGTAATTCCACTCCTGGGTATATTACTGAAAAAAAAAAAATCACCTAATTCAAGCACATTGAGGCAACACATTCACTCCAGCTTTCATAGCAAAGTTATTTACAATAACCAAGAAGCAACTGAAGTGTCCACCGTCAGGTGAATGGACAAAGGTGTGGTAATTGTGCACCATGAACTACTACTCAGTCAAAAAATAATGAAATTTGCCATTTACAGCAACATAGATACACTTGGAAAGTATTATGCTAAGTGAAATAATTCAGACAGAGAAAGGCAAATATTGTTTTATATCACATATATATGGAATCTAAAAAATAAAATGAACTAGAAAAGAATAAACAAAAGAGAAATAGACTCCAAAAACTTGCAGAGGGAGGAATACTCCCAATTTCATTCTATGAGACTACCAGCAACCTGATACCAAAATCTGATAAAGATAGCACAAAAAAAGAAAACTGCAAGCCAATATCATGGATGAGCACAGACACAAAAACCCTCAGCAAAATTCCAGCAAACAGAATCCAACAACACATTTAAAAGATCATGTATCACAATCAAGTCAGTTTTATCCCAAAGATGCAAGGATTCTTCAACATACACAAATCAATTAATGGGATACACCATATTAACAAACTGAAGAAAAGCCATATGATCATCTCAGTAGTTGCAGAAAAAATTTTTTGACAAAATTCAACACTCATTTATGATTAAAAAAAAAAAAACAAAGCCCTTCAGAAAATGGACATAGAAGGAAACTACCTCAGCATAATAAAGGTCATATATAATAAACCCACAGCAAACACCATTCTCAATGGTGAAAATGGAAGCATGTCCTTTAAGATCAGGAAGAAGACAACTCTACCCATTATTATTATTCCATATAATTTTAGAAGTCCTAGATATGACAGTCAGAAAAGAAAAAGAAATAAAACAAATACAACATGGAAAAGAAGTAAACTCTTCGCTCTTTGCAGATGACATGACACCACACGTAAAAAATCCTAGAGATGCCATTGTTCAGTCACTTAGCTAAACGTCTGCCTCTTTGTGACCCAGTGGTCTGCAGCACACCAGTCTTCCCTGTTCTTCACCATCTCCTGGAGTCTGCTCAGACTCATGTCCCTTAAGTCAGTGATGCCATCCAACCATCTCTTCCTCTATCATCTCCTTCTCTTCCTGCCTTCAATCTTTCCCAGCATCAGGGTCTTTTCCAATGAGTCAGCTCTTTGCATCAGGTGATCAAAGGATTGGAGCTTCAGCTAAAGATGCCACCAGAAGACTAATAGAGCTCACCAATGAATCTGGTCAAGTTGCAGGATAGAAGATTAATACTCAGAAATCTCAGCATTTCTATACACTAACAATGAAAGGTCAGAAAGAGAAATTAATTAAATAATATCATTTGCCATTGCAACAAAAAGAACAAAATGCCTAGAAATAAATTTACCTAAGGAGACAAAAGTCCTATACTCATAAAACTACAAGAGACTGGTGAAAAATAAAAAGATGCTGGTGAAACAAATCAAAGATGACACAAACAGATTGAAAGATATATTCTGTTCTTGAATCGGAAGAATCAATACTGTGAAAATGACTACACTACCTAAAGCAATCTACAGATTTCATGTGACTCCTATCGAATTGCCAAGGACAATTTTCATGTAATTGGAACAAAACATTTTACAATTTTTATGAAAACACAAAAGACCATGAAGAACCACAGCAATCTTGGTGGGGGGTGGGGTGAGGAAACAGAGGTTAAAGAATCATTCTCCCTGACTTCAGACTATACTACAAAGCTGCAGTAATAAAGAAATGTGGTACTGGAACAAAAACAGGAATATAGATCAGTGGAACAAGATAGAAAGGCCAGAGATAAAGCAATGCACATATAGTCACCTAATCTATGACAAAGAAGGCAAGGATATACAATGGAGAAAAGACAGTCTCTTCAATAAGTGGTGCTGGGAAGACTAGACAGCTCCATGCAAAAGAATGAAGCTAGAACACTCCCTAACACCATACACAAAAATAAACTCAAAATGGAGTAAAGACCTAAATGTAAGGCAGGATGCTACAAAACTCTCAGAGGAAAACATGGGCAAAACCCTCTTTTGTGTCAAAAAGCAAGAGCTTTTTTTTCATTACTCTACCCCCTAGAGTAATGAAAATAAAAACAAAAATAGACAAATGGAACCTTATTAAACTTAAACTCTTTTGCACAGCAAAGAAAACCATAAACATGACAAAAAGATAATCCTCAGAATGGGAGAAAGTATTTTCACAGAAAAGAGGTTAGTCTTCAAACTATACAAACAGCTCATTCAGCTCAATATCCACCCCCCCCAAAAAAAAATCAAAAAAGAGGCAGAAAACCTTAAATAGAATTTCACCCAAAGAAGACATAGAGATGGCCAAGAAACATATAAAAGATGCTCGACATCACTAATTAGCAGAGAAATGCAATCAAAACTACAATAAGGTATCACCTCACACTAGTCAGAATGGCCATCATTAAAAAATTTACAAATAATAAATCCTAGAGAGGGTGTGATGAAAAGGGAACCTCTTACATTGTCATTGGAAATGTGAATCGATACAGCCACTATGGAAAGCAGTATGGAGGTTCCTTAAAAAAGCAAAACTAGAACTACTGTGTGGCTCAGGAAGCCCACGCTTGGGCACATACCTGGAGAAAATCATAATTCAAAAACATACATGCACCCCAGTGTTCATTGCAGCACTATATACCATAGCCAGGACATGGAAGCAAGCTCAGTGTCCATCAACAGAAAGATAAAAAAGATGTAATACATATACATAGATGTATACACATACGTGTGTACAGCTGACTCACTTTGCTGTACAGCAGAAACCAGCACAGCATTGTAAAGCAACTATACTCTAAAAAAATTAATTTGAAGGAGAGAAAGAAAGAAACCAGTGACTATAACAAAAAAGAAATAGACTCACAGATACAGAGAACAGACTAGCAGTTACCAGTGGGGAGATGGAAAGGAAGAGGGACAAGGCGGCGGTAGGGAATTAAGAAATACACAATAGTATATATAAAATAAACGACCAGGACACACTGCAAAGCAAAGGGAGTATAGCCAATATTTTATAACAACTATAAATAAATATTCATTGGAAGAACTGATGCTGAAGCTGAAGCTCCAATCCTTTGGTCATCTGATGCAAAAAGCTGACTCATTGGAAAAGACCCTGATGCTGGGAAAAATTGAAGGCAGGGGGAGAAGGGGACGACAGAGGATGAGATGGTTGGATGGCATCACCGACTCAATGGACAGGAGTTTGAGCAAAGTCCAAGAGATAATGGAAGACAGAGGAGCCTGGCATGCTGCAGTCCATGGGGTCACAAAGAGTTGGACACAACTGAAGCAACTTAGCAGCAGCAGCAGCAGCAAGGAATGCAAAAAAGCAAAATGGCTGTCTGGGGAGGCCTTACAAATAGCTGTGAAAAGAAGAGAAGTGAAAAGCAAAGGAGAAAAGGAAAGATATAAGCATCTGAATGCAGCGTTCCAAAGAATAGCAAGAAGAGATTAGAAAGCCTTCTTCAGCAATCAATGCAAAGAAATAGAGGAAAGCAATAGAATGGGAAAGACTAGAGATCTCTTCAAGAAAATTAGAGATACTAAGGGAACATTTCATGCAAAGATGGGCTCAATAAAGGACAGAAATGGTATGGACCTAACAGAAGCAGAAGATATTAAGAAGAGGTGGCAAGAATACACAGAAGAACTGTACAAAAAAGATCTTCACGACCCAGATAATCACGATGGTCTGATCACTGACCTAGAGCCAGACATCCTGGAATGTGAAGTCAAGTGGGCCTTAGAAAGCATCACTACGAACAAAGCTAGTGGAGGTGATGGAATTCCAGTTGAGCTATTTCAAATCCTTAAAGATGATGCTGTGAAAGTGCTGCACTCAATATGCCAGCAAATTTGGAAAACTCAGCAGTGGCCGCAGGACTGGAAAAGGTCTGTTTTCATTCCAATCCCAAAGAAAGGCAATGCCAAAGAATGCTCAAACTACCGCACAATTGCACTCATCTCACACGCTAGTAAAGTAATGCTCAAAATTCTCCAAGCCAGGCTTCGGCAATATGTGAACCGTGAACTTCCTGATGTTCAAGCCGGTTTTAGAAAAGGCAGAGGAACCAGAGATCAAATTGCCAACATCCACTGGATCATGGAAAAAGCAAGAGAGTTCCAGAAAAACATCTACTTCTGCTTTATTGACTATGCCAAAGCCTTTGACTGTGTGGATCACAATAAACTGTGGAAAATTCTTCAAAAGATGGCAATACCAGACCACCTGACCTGCCTCTTGAGAAATCTATATGCAGGTCAGGAAGCAACAGTTAGAAATAGACATGGAACAACAGACTGGTTCCAAATAGGAAAAGGAGTTCGTCAAGGCTGTATACTGTCACCCTGCTTATTTAACTTCTATGCAGAGTACATCATGAGAAATGCTGGTCCGGAAGAAGCACAAGCTGGAATCAAGATTGCCAGGAGAAATATCAATAACCTCAGATATGCAGATGACACCACCCTTATGGCAGAAAGTGAAGAGGAACTCAAACGCCTCTTGATGAAAGTGAAAGAGGAGAGTGAAAAAGTTGGCTTAAAGCTCAACATTCAGAAAACGAAGATCATGGCATTTGGTCCCATCACTTCATGGCAAATAGATGGCGAAACAGTGGAAACAGTGTCAGACTTTATTATTTGGGGCTCTAAAATCACTGCAGATGGTGACTGCAGCCATGAAATTTAAAGACGCTTACTCCTTGGAAGGAAAGTTATGACCAACCCAGATAGCATATTGAAAAGCAGAGACATTACTTTGCCAACAAAGGTCCGGCTAGTCAAGGCTATGGCTTTTCCTGTGGTCATGTATGGATGTGACAGTTGGACTGTGAAGAAGGCTGAGTGCCGAAGAATGGATGCTTTTGAACTGTGGTGTTGGAGAAGACTCTTGAGAGTCCCTTGGACTGCAAGGAGATCCAACCAGTCCATTCAGAAGGAGATCAGCCCTGGGATTTCTTTGGAAGGAATGATGCTAAAGCTGAAACTCCAGTACTTTGGCCACCTCATGCGAAGAGCTGACTCATTGGAAAAGACTCTGACGCTGGGAGGGATTGGCGGCAGGAGGAGAAAGGGACGACAGAGGATGAGATGGCTGGATGGCATCACTGACTCGATGGATGTGAGTCTGGGTGAACTCCAGGAGTTGGTGATGGACAGGGGGGCCTGGCGTGCTGCGATTCATGGGGTCGCAAATAGTTGGACATGACTGAGCGACTGAACTGAATTGAACTGAAGGAAAACAAAACATGGTTTATGGGCACAAAACTGCTGAATTTTGAGAGACCATTAATGTCCTTGAGGTATTTTGTGGGTGTACACTGATGGTGACAACTTGATTTTAACAATCACCATTTTAACAATTTTAACAACTCTCATTCTAGCAATGACATTTCAGTTTGGTTCAGTGGCTCAGTCATGTCCGACTCTTTGCGACCCCATGGACCACAGCACGCCAGGTCTTCCTGTCCATCACCAACTTCTGGAGTTTACCCAAACTCATGTCCCTTGACATATAAGTCTACTTAATTTATCAAGTCTTGTTTATGTCCTGATTTTATACACTAGTATATATCAATAAGATGACTTCCCATGTTGGGCAGTGGTAAGGAATCTGCCTGCCGATGTAAGAGATGTAAGAGACATGGGTTTGATCCCTGGGTGGGGAAGAGCTCCTGGAGAAGGAAATAGCCACACACTCCAGTATTCTTGCCCAGGAAATCTCATGGACAGAGGAGCCTGATGGGCTACAGTCCATGGGGCCACGAAAGGGTTGGACCCAACTGAGCAACTGAACACACCCATCTATTGGTAAAACTTGTGATTCTTGGGGGAAAAGGCAGGATGCCACATCTGTGTCTGTGAGATGTCTACAAAGTCAAATCTCCTGATATTTTTCAAAGTAAAGTCTTCAGCAAGATTGTTTTTTATTGTATGATATTTGAAGGGTGAAGATTTCTGGTAGTTCAGCAGAAATGTCATCCTACGATTTTGGAAAAGATAAAAGTACATGACATATTTTCATCTGGAATGTGGGGAAGAAGGCAGGCCCTTAAAAATCTTGGGCTGCTTCACAGCTGGATGAGGCCCGAGGTTATTTAATCAGGCTGCTCCACTCTCTGGGGTGGAGAAGTCTCGTCAGCAGGAGATGACCACCAGGGCTGGACAGCAGGCCTTCAGCTGGGGCCACCTTGACCTTGGCACCATCCTGGGCACTTACACAGGGCCTGTCTCCTGTCCTGAGACCTACAGGGAGGCACGTGCCACCAGCTCCAGGCTACAGGAGAGAAGCCGAGCTCAGGGCAACACCAGGAATGGGTGTCTGTCCTGGGCTTCTTCTCTGCCCCTGCTGTGTGCTCACCCAGCCCTCTGAGAATACCCCATCACTCAGCACATACTCAGCAAGGCCAGTTTCAGGAAATCAGCCCTTATGCCCAAAGAGACAGCTCTGGGTGGGCTTGTCCCCTACCCCCTCAGTATCAGAGAGCAATGCAAACCAGCTGAAAGCTGGGAATTAGGTCCACGAGCTCTGAAGGACAGGGGTGCCTATAATTTCACTCATCATTTCCAGTGGTCCCTGACACGTAGTAGGCACTTAGGACACTTTGTAGGATGAGCAATTATCCCAACAGGCTGGTTCTCAAGAACAGGGTCTCAGGGAGAGCTTAGTCTTTGTTTTCTTCCCTATGCACTTCCAATTGAATTTATTGCTGTTGTTCAGTAGCTAAGATGTGTCCAGCTCTTTTTGACCCCATGGATGGCAGCACACCAGGCTTCTCTGTCCTTCACTATCTCCCGGAGTTTACTCAAACTCATGTCCATTGAGTCAGTGATGCCATCCAACCATTTCATCCTCTATCATCCCCTGCTCCCCTGCCTTCAATCCTTCCAAGCGCCAGGGTCTTTTCCAATGAGTTGGCTCTTCCCATCAGGTGGCCAAAGTATTGGAGCTTCAGCATCAGTCCTTCCAATGAATAGTCATGGTTGGTTTCCTTTAGGATTGACTGGATTGATCACCTTGCTGTCCCAGGAACTCTCAAGGGTCTTCTCCAGCACTACAATTCAGTTTCAGTGGTATAATACTGTAGTAAGTGTTGCCATAGCAAATTGCCATAATCTGTGTGGCTTAAACAAGAGAAATGTGTTCCTTCACAGTTCTGGAGGCCAGACGTCCAAAACCAAGGTGTTGGCAGGGCCACACTCTCCCCAAAGTCTCTAGGGGACGGTCCCTCCTGGCCTCTTCCAGCTCTAGTGCCATTGGCAGTCCCCGGCACTCCTTGGCTTGTGGCCACATCACTCGTCTCCCATTTTCATGAGCCGCTGTCTTCTTTCCTATGTCTCTCTATGACCAAACCTGCCTCTTGTAAGACTGCTGTCATTGGACTAATCCCACTCAGATCCAATATGACCTCAACTCCATCCTGCCCTAATTACATCTGCAAAGAGCCTATTTCCAAGTAAGGTGCATTCTGAGGTTCCAGGGGGTGTGAATTTCGGGGCAGGGAGGGGCACATGGTTCAATGCCCTGCACACATCGTGATTACAGCTTTTGTGCTGGCCTGGCATCAGGTCTATGCTGCCTACTTTTTTTTTTTTTCACTTTTTATTCTCAGCACCACCCCAAGAGACACGTGCTATTATGAACACTCCCATTTTATAGACAGGGTCTTCCCTGGTGGCTCAGGTGGTAAAGAATCTGCCTGCAATGCAGGAGACCTGGGTTTGATCCCTGGGTCAGGAAGATCTTCTGGAAAAGGGAATGGCAGTATTCCCTCCATTATTATTACTGAATATTCCAGTATTCTTGCCTGGAGAGACCAATGGACAGAGGAGCCTAGAGGGCTACAGTCCATGAGGTCACAAAGAGTCGGACACAACTGAGCAATTCACACTTTCACTTCACTTTCATTTTACAGGTGGAAAACCTGAGATGGGTTACATCACTTGTCCAAGGTCTCAGAGCTAACAGGGTCAACCCAGGGTAGGATCCAGGTGGGCATAAGACATGGACCTTTCAGAGCAGCAGGTGAAGACCCCCAGGTGATGCCCTGTCTTGGATAATTCTCCATCACTTGGGTCTGCTGAGAAATACCTAAGACACCTTTAATGAATAATAGAACTAACTGAAATTTTAGTGATGTGACTACTTTGGAAAGGCTGGAATGTCCAGAAAATGAATATGGGAAAAGAACAAAACCAGCTGCTGACATCCAGATGTCCATCCCCCCTCTAAAATTTTTGGCCTGCCACACACCAGAGGGAGTTCTCACTAATCTTAGATGCCTTGGCGTGCCAAAGATGAGATCTTCACAACCTTCCAGGCTACAGCCATGCGGGGCACCAGGGAGCACAAACAAGTGATGCAGGAATGGAGGTCCTCACAGACCTCCTAGCTGGTGACCACAGCCCCTTAGGTGGTACATGTGGCCCTGCAGACTACCACCGGTCCACAGGCTCTGCAGCCTCAGACCCAAAATTAAGATCCAACCTAGGGGCTGCTTCCCAGGTGGCACTAGTGGTAAAGAACCTGCCTGTGGCCTGCCAATGCAGGAGACAGAACAGAGGTGAATTCGATCCCTTGGTCGGGAAGATCCCCTGAAGGAGGGCATGGCAACCCACTCCAGTATCCTTGCCTGGATAATCCCATGGGCAGAGGAGCCTCGTGGGCTGTAGGTAGTCCATGGGGTCACATAGAGTTGGACATGACTGAAGCGACTTAGCATGCAAGCATGTAGAAGGGCTGCCTTAACATCTGGTGAAACTGGGGTGTCCTCAACACAAACCCTCTCCACACTCCGCTCCCTGGACAAAGTGCCCTCCGTCAGCACCCCCACCCCCACCTAAGGGACCAGGCACCATGCCTGCATCTCCCCAAGGAGCAGGCGCCTGCTCCTGCCAGCCCATGACATCATCAGATAAGCCAGTCATGTCTTCCCTCAGGAAACAGAGGTGGCCTTACCCTCTTGGTACTACAAAGCTTGCCCCCACCACCGCCCCCAGTTATTCCCTCTGTTCTGAGCACCACCTCCAGGTGGCCCCGGGTGGCCTGTGACACAGGGTGTCTTCCACCCCTGAGATGTGAGAGCATGTGACTCACAAGCCAACACTGGTCTTGTCTGTCCAAGTGTTAGGTGGAGGACGTTTGGCCATCCCCATAACCTGGGGCAGGAAGCCTTCCTTCCCTGAGGGGCTCAAGAGCAGATGATTAGAACACCTCTTCCCAAGTCCTGTAACGGGGGGCTCACCCTATCCCTGCCCCTGGGGAGACAGTCATAGGAATGAACATCTCCAACATGATGTGAAAGCATGAGACACGTGCCAAGTTTGTGAAGCTGAAGGAAAGCAGAGAATGGTTTTCCCTGGAGCAGAGTTTAGGGATGATGCCAATGGAAATGGACATGGAAGCTCAAAAGAGGCGGACCCTGGGCAGACGCAGGGCTGGAAAGATATTTGGGTCATGGGACAAGGTCGTCATGGGCATGACAAGGAGGAGGCAGCTAGGGATACCCCATCTCATGCCTCAATGCTTGAATCCAGATTCAAGCATGATTGCTTGGTGGACATAGTGTGGACACCCTCCGAACACAAGCTACTGAGGCCACTGTAGTGGATGGAGATGTTTAAAGAGACTCCCAGGGTCTGGTAGAGGAGAACCATCTGCCTCTTGCCAGCTTTCGGATGCCCTGGCCTTACCTGTAATCAAGAAATTCTACCAGGTATGAATTTACCAGGCTTCCCAGGTGGCTCAGTCGGTAAAGAGAGAAAGAAAAGAAAATGAAGTTGCTCAGTCATGTCCAGCTCTTTGCAACCCCATGGACTATGATCTACCTAATTCCTCTGTCCACGGGATTTTCCAGGCAAGAGCACTGGAGTGGGTTGCCATTTTCTCCTCCAGAGGATCTTCCCAACTCAGGGATTGAACCTGGGTCTCCCGCATTATAGGCAAATGTTTTCCTGTCTGAGCCACCAGGGAAGTCCAGTGGGTAAAGTCTGCCTATAATGCAGGACACAGTGGACATAGATTTGATCCCTGGACAGGAAGATCCCCTGGAGGAGGAAATGGCAACCCACTCCAGTATTCCTGCTGGAGAATCCCATGGACAGAGGAGCCTGGTGGGCTACAGTCCACGGGGTCCTAAAGAGTCAGACATGACTCAGTGGCTAAGCAGGGGTTTACCTGAAATACTGCCTCCAAGCACTTTATGTGGATGGTATGATTTATTCATTGGCTTCCCAGTAACTACTTGGGGACTTCGGTTGCATGGATTCATTTTTGACAGAAGTAACTTTAAAAATCCCATGTGAGATGGACACTACCCTGAAGAGGGTGAGGCGATTGCAATCTGGCAATTATTTGTTTAAAACAAATGGAAATGCAAGCCAGGGAGAATACTGTCAGGAGGCACAGAGCACAGAGAGCTCAATAAATCTCAAGCATACAAGCTAAAGGGCATCCTGTTAATATCACAATAGAGCCAGAGTTCAAGGGGATCGTATAACTGTCACCCCCAAAAGGCAGCACTTGATTCATGAGTGAGTCAGGATATGAATCCTTGATTCATATTCAACGCATGACATTTGCCCATGTTTCAGTGCCAATAATTTTAATTTAATAAGCCCATGTGTCAGGGGCCACTCGGATATGTTACAGCTGCAGCGGCCTCCTCCCTCAGGCCATGGAGAGTCCAGCTCCCCGGCTGGCTCCTCCCTCAGCATCCATGGGACGTTCTGTGCTGTACTTGCTGCCTATGCGGACCCTTCTCATGGGGCACTGGGTACCTCCTCAGGTCATGCCGGCTGCATGGCCCAAATGTCACCCTCAAGACTCTATGAACATGGTTTTTGGTGTGCTTGGGGGCATTCCCATGGCGTGGAGAGAAACGCTGAGCACAGAAAGCAAGTATACAGGTCACTTGCATCTAAGGCTAAAAACCAAAATGACTCATACACAGCATTGAAATTAGGCATGACAAGGACAATCCTCTGATTGAGAATTCTTTTACAAAAGAGAAAACAGCTAAGAGAGTTACTAGGTTATTTCTAATCCCAGATAGGAAGAGGAATTAATAATGAAGGAATATTGAGTGGTTACTATTGAAGAGGAATTGATATTAACTCTGCTAATTAATGAACTTCCCTGGTGGCTCAGACGGTAAAGCTGTCTGCCTACAATGCGGGAGACCTGGGTTCGATCCCTGGGTCAGGAAGATCTCCTGGAGAAGGAAATGGCAACCCACTCCCGTTTTGTTGCCTGGGAAATCCCATGGATGGAGGAACCTGGTGGGCCACAGTCCATGGGGTCGTAAAGAATTGGACATGACTGAGCGACTTCACTTTCCAATATTTTCTTTTTTTCTGCTAATCAGTATCAATGGGGACCTACACACAATGAAGAGGGAATAATGTGAATTCTTTTTCCTCACTAGTTAAAGAAAGGCAGCTGGTCAGGATTAGAAACAACATGTTCCTAACACCACCCAAGATTTGTAACCTTAAGTAAATGGGTAAGAAAAGTTGGAAGAGAAGAAAGAATGAGGTGGCCCTATAAGGTGTGGAACATCACATGGAAAGACTGCCTGCACTGCAGGAGACCCAGTTTGAAGATCAGGAAGACCCTCTGGAGAAGGGAATGGCTACCCACTCTAGTATTCTTGCCTGGGAAATCCCCTGGCAGGCTACAGCCCATGGCATTGCAAAGAGCTGGACATGACTGAGCAACTAAGACTTCACTAGTACAACCAGTCATTTGTTGAAACTGGTACCAACTTTCTGAACATTGGACTGTTGACTTTCTGCAGGATCCATCTGTCAGATATCAATATCTAAGTAAGTTTCTTTTTTTTTTAAACTCAGTTATGTATGAAAAGGCTGACATTCTTGATAATAACCAAGCCCAGTTTACCGTGCAAACTGAATGTCCCTGGTCACAGGCAACCTCAGCCAAGATGGCACTGCCATTGTTAGGGCCAAAGTGACCTGGGCCTTGAGTTCTGATCATGCGGTTCCATAGACTGGTGTGGGCTCTCAGAGTTCTCTAGCGGTCCAG